>NC_138767.1:50823408-51088473 GCF_965113315.1 Podarcis vaucheri
TCCTCATAAGGCATCGTTTCCAGGCCTTTGACCATTTTGGTTGCCCTCTTCTGGACACGTTCCAGTTTGTCAGTGTCCTTCTTGAATTGTGGTGCCCAGAACTGGACACAGTACTCCAGGTGTGGTCTGACCAGAGCAGAATACAGTGGCACTATTACTTCCCTTGATCTAGATGCTATACTCCTATTGATGCAGCCCAGAATTGCATTGGCTTTTTTAGCTGCCGCGTCACACTGTTGGCTCATGTCAAGTTTGTGGTCAACCAAGACTCCTAGATCCTTTTCACATGTACTGCTCTCAAGCCAGGTGTCACCCATCTTGTATTTGTGCCTCTCATTTTTTTTGCCCAAGTGCAATACTTTACATTTCTCCCTGTTAAAATTCATCTTGTTTGTTTTTGCCCAGTTCTCTAATCTGTCAAGGTCGTTTTGAAGTGTGATCCTGTCCTCTGGGGTGTTAGCCACCCCTCCCAGTTTGGTGTCATCTGCAAATTTGATCAGGATGGCCCTTGAGTCCATCATCCAAGTCGTTGATAAAGATGTTGAATAAGACCGGGCCCAAGACAGAACCCTGTGGCACCCCACTAGTCACTCTTCTCCAGGATGAAGAGGAACCATTGATGAGCACCCTTTGGGTTCGGTCAGTCAGCCAGTTACAAATCCACTGAGTGGTAGCATAGTCAAGACCGCATTTTACCAGCTTCTTTACAAGAATATCATGGGGCACCTTGTCAAATGCTTTGCTGAAATCAAGGTAGGCTACATCCACTGCGTTCCCTTCATCTACCAGGCTTGTAATTCTGTCAAAAAACGAGATCAGGTTAGTCTGACATGACTTATTTTTCAGAAATCCATGCTGACTATTGGTGATCACAGCATTCCTTTCTAGGTGCTCACAGACTGTTTGCTTAATGATCTGCTCCAGAATCTTCCCTGCTATTGATGTCAGACTGACTGGGCGGTAATTATTTGGGTCCTCTCTTTTCCCCTTTTTGAAAATAGGAACAACATTTGCCCTCCTCCAGTCTGCCGGGACTTCGCCTGTTCTCCAGGAATTCTCAAAGATGACTGCCAGTGGTTCTGAGATCACATCTGCCAGTTCTTTTAATACTCTTGGATGCAGTTCATCTGGCCCTGGAGACTTGAATACATCTAATCTAGCCAAATATTCTTGTACTATCTCCTTAGTTATTCTGGGCTGTGTTTCCTTTGCTGAATCATTTGCTTCAAATTCTTCAGGTCGGGCATTGTCTTCTTTATCGGAGAAGACTGAGGCAAAGAAGGCATTGAGGAGTTCAGCCCTTTCTGTGTCCCCTGTTTGCATTTCACCATCTTCTCCTCTGAGTGACCCCACTGTTTCTTTGTTCTTCCTTTTGCTACGAACATACCCATAAAAGCCTTTTTTGTTGCTTTTAACCTCTCTAGCAAGCCTGAGTTCATTCTGTGCTTTAGCTTTTCTGACTTTGTGTCTACACGTGCTGGCTATTTGTTTGAATTCCTCTTTGGTGGTTTCCCCCCTTTTCCATTTTTTGTACACATCCTTTTTTAATCTTAATTCAGTTAAAAGTTCTTTAGATAGCCACCCTGGTTTCTTTAGGCACCTTCCATGTTTTCGTCTCATTGGTATTGCCTGACGTTGTGCTTTTACTATCTCCGTCTTAACAAACTCCCAGCCATCATGAACTCCCTTTCCTTTTAGTATTGCTGTTAGTATTGCTTTTAGTAGTGATGCTCAAAATCTTTAGGGCTTCATATTGCTCCATTCCCATGTTAACATGTCTATGAAGTAATGGGATTTACTTATGCCTATTTGGAGAGCAACTATGATGACATCCATCTCTATTTCTCCTTCAAGAAACCTAAAGTCTCAGTGCTTACAGTGTCTAGTCAAGGGTGTAGGAAAGCCAACTGAATTTGGGCACGACTGCAGTAATTATTGTCACCAAGCAAATTCTTTCAGGGTGCTGCTGCTGCACTCATCTTCCACTCATCTCCCTTGCCTGGTCATTCAGATTCCCAGCAGCAAAGTGTTCCTTGATTCACCAGTGTACTTTAAATCTAGACTGTAACATTTCCCACCAACACCACGTGTTAAGAATATTGCATCAACTCTAGAGCTCCATCCCTTAAATTTTGCTTCCCATCAGCTTTGTGTTTACCAGTTTTAGTTTATGCTACATGAGCCACCCTGGGTGACTGTTTAGAGGCTTCAGCTGATATATCAGTTGACAGTTGCTGCTGTTACTGAGCTTTTATAGTAAGCGATCAAATCAAATTGATCTTGTGTTGTGGGGGGCAGAAATATTGGTTTACAATATATCATATACAACCAAAGAGATCCAGAAAAATACTATACAATACAAGGTATGGTGGTCATTGTGTCAAATAGCTCTTTCCACATAGTGTTATGGGGTTCCTTCCTACATTCACTGCACAGGAGAAACAGATTGGAATCTTCAGTGTTGTCAATGTCACCTTACAGTAAAGAAGTTTTCCCAGACCCATTTCAGAGATGGGAGAAAGCCTGTAAGAGTCATCTCTGCTCTTTAGCGTTTTCTATACAATTTTTCAGCATGAACAAGGTTTTGTATCTCCAGACGCATCTTTTTCCCCCTGCAAAGCAACCTATCTAAAACCTGCCATGAACATACAACTAGCATGTGTGTGTACATCCAGTTCCAGCTAAATAATTGTTTTCTGAAGGAAATTAAACTGGAATATACAAATGATCCAAGATAGTTTTCTACACCAACCACTGTATCTGATGTATCTAATATAGCACAAAAATATAACACATTTCTCCTGTCCCACCTATCATTTGACAAATGTTGTTCTAGCCTAGCCTCACCTTGCCCCATCTGATACAATCCACAACAACGATGTCATGTCACTGATTTCCTTGATTCTCCTTCACCACTGATGTGTAAGTAACCATGGCAGATATAAAACTATTTTCATTCATTTCCCATTAACTTTTAATATTTGCCAAAAAAAGGCGTTTCTTAGATGCAGTATATGAAGTAAAAGAAAATGCATTATAGTTATTAAAGTGTGTGCTGGGCAGATAGATACCTATTTCTGTGCTATTCAAAATTTAACACAGAACTGCTAAGAGAAATATTTAACATGTTGCTCACCCACTCTCCCTGATTCAAATAGAGAGAATTCTGTATACATTTCTATTTGGAAGCATCTTCCACTGATGGAGGGCAAAATATTTTGTCTCTGGTTGATATACTAGATACCATTGTTTGAATTTGAGCCTTATTTTGATTATTTATCGTCTTCACTGAAGATCGCTCTCATACAGCTTCAATTTTCAAAACGAACATAATAATTGGCAGATGTAACAGCATAGATCAGTCATCTAATCTTTGTCCTTGTCAGATAGGTGTCTACAAACTATTTTCAAATGCCAAAAGATTTCAAATGAAAGGTATTTGAATTGGTATTTAAGGAAGTGCATGAGATTTTATATATTTTAATGTGACGATTGCCTTTAGTGTCCAACCAATACAAGTTCAAGAAAAACTATGTTGAGTTTTATATGCTTCTAAGCCAGATCTTAATGCTTCTCTTCATAAATAACTTCACGCTTTCGTGAAAGATTAATTTAGAACCTGCCATTTGCAGCACTGTAGTTAATCCTACATTAGAGTTTTTATTGTAAGATACACTTATCTCCAGTATATAACTTGCTTGTAAACATTCACTCTGGCTAGAAAGGATATCTCCTTTCTAGAAGTAAATTATTCAGTACATTTTTAGTATATATCAGAATATAGTTGGCTGGCTGTGGGATGTTTTGTTTTTTAGTGCAGTTAAATCAAGCTAAAGCATTGTGTTTCTCTCCTTTTCTTCTGACCATTTCTTTTACTTGGGGAAGGCTGCAGACCTTCTTCATAAAGAAAGAAAGAAAACCAGGATCAGCATTAACAAATAGTACTCTGATTTCCAAACAGAAGACATTGAAATCTCTACTAGGCTTTGATAAATCTAATACAGATAAGGTCATTATTAGTCTACCTGTCTTCTTGGGCTTAAAAGTTTCAGGGGCCTCACCTTTTCACATGTTCTATTTTCTCGTGTAACCTTTCTTATTTTTGACAATTGGATCCAGCAACCCTAAGTTCAATTCCCTCTGCTCTCCACCCCGATATTCTCTAATATCAATTCGCTAATATCAATTAGCTCCTCTATGCCCGTTCCCCTATGCTCCTACCTGCTTAGACATCACCTACATTTTTTTTTCAATTTCATGCTATCATACACATATTGTCACCCCACACATTTTTCTCTTCCTCCTTCCTTTGGCTGTTGACCCACCCCATATCAGCTGGCATTGCCCAGCTACTTGGACTGGGTAGCGGTGCTGCTGGTTGTGTTACCTTTGTTTGCTGCAAAGGATTGCTGCACAATGCTACTTGGATACCACAAAGCAATCTAAAAACTACAACTTTTTGAAGATTACAAATAAGGTTAGCCTAGCATCCTGCCAAATTCCCTGTCAAATTGTGTTGTAAATAATTGGGATTTGGGATTTAGCTGTGATGGTAAAACATACAAATTATATCACGTTAAGGCAAGACAGATAAGTGTGGTGCTCTTTAGTTCCCTGTTTTAGGGGGTTTTTTTTGGGGGGGGCTAAAACAATATGAAGTTGTGGCAAGGTGTTCCTTCCTAAAATTTAACAGCCCCCTTGAAGAAAGGGCTTCCAGCATTGTAGATGGGATGCCCAGAATTGTCAGAATGGCATATGTCAGATTTGTTTTGAACGTTGTATATATGTCCATAAAAAAACTTAATAGATTCATTGACTGGGCATATATTTCTACATTCCACAAGTGAAGCTCAATGTGTGGAAAAGTTTCGTGTAACCTTACAGCATAATCCTCTGCTCCTGTGTTATTCTGCCATGTGCAGGGAGATTACAGGATTACAGGATGCCAGAAGCGCAGACTTTTAAGTCTTTGCAGTGTGCCTGGAACAACAATGACACACTAGAAGCTAGGGCAATGTATCTTAGGAGAAGAGGCTTATCAGGGATGCTTTTCTGCATCTTGCTTTTCATAGGCAATTATGTCTGGGAGCATCAATGTACTGTTGTTGTTGTTGTTTTGTTTAGTCGTTTAGTCATGTCCGACTCTTCGTGACCCCATGGACCAGAGCATGCCAGGCACTCCTGTCTTCAGCAGCTTGGTCAAACCCATGTTGGTAGCTTTGAGAACACTGTCCAACCATCTCGTTCCCTGTTGTCCCCTTCTCCTTCTGCCCTCCATCTTTCCTAACATCAGGCTCTTTTCTAGGGAGTCTTCTCTTCTCATGAGGTGGCCAAAGTATTGGAGCCTCAGCTTCAGGATCTGTCCTTCCAGTGAGCACTTAAGGCTGATTTCCTTAAGAATAGATAGGTTTGATCTTCTTGCAGTCCATGGGACTCTCAAGAGTCTCCTCCAGCACCATAATTTAAAAGCATCAATTCTTTGGCCATCAGTCTTCTTTATGGTCCAGCTCTCACTTCCATACATCACTACTGGGAAAACCATAGCTTTAACTATACGGACCTTTGTCGGCAAGGTGATGTCTCTGCTTTTTAAAATGCTGTCATGGATCACTGCCTTGCCGTGGCAAAGAGGCTTGAATAACTCAGAGAAGCTATGAGCTATGCCGTGCAGGGCCACCCAAGACAGACAGGTCATAGTGGAGCGTTTTGACCAAGCATGATCCACCTGGAGTAGGAACCGGCAAGCCACTCCAGTATTCCTTCCAAGCAAAGTCCATGGACAAAGACAACAGGCACCAATGTACTGGGCATCCTTCAAATCCAGGTAAAACACACTTGGTGTGTGCACACTTTCTCCATTTTAATGCATATAGGATGAATTGGAAAGCACACCCATTAAGAGAGCTCTTTGATGCTTCAATTAAGCACAGATAGCTCTAATTAAAAAAAAACTATTTCACAAGATCCCCATGCAAAATTATCAATATTAATCTGCATTACAGTTAATGAAAGCTTTTAAACGTTTTAGCTGCTTAATCATATGTCGTTTAATCAAATAACCAATTTAAATCAATACTACACAGCAAAAAACAGTTATAATTGGGATGACTTTAACGGCAATTGGAATAATTTTAATGAAAGTAATTCTCACACACATGTATTGCTAGAATATCATCTCACATGCATTTCTGCACTTTCATACTGAGATTATTTTTTTTGCAATTTCAACAGTAATGAGTACCATTTGACAGCAGACAGCTTTCATTAAATTCTGATTAAATCCAATATTTTACTGTGTGGTTAATTAATTAGCTGATGAGTTTGTGCCAATTAGCCAATTAATGTTTTGATTTTTTAAAAAAATTGTTTGTACTGTCTGGGTTATTTCCCTTACCTAGAATTGTATCTAATGGAGGTTTTGTGCTTTTATAAAGCACTTCCGCTAGCATAGATGGGCACTCAGTTTTGACAATACTCTTCCCACCCCATTGCCCCCACTCAGCTCACTGGTCTTGATTGAGAGCCGTCTGAAGCAGTGTAGGATACGGCATGGAGGGCTGCTGTAGGAGATAGGCAGCAATTGGGTCCTCCACCTTGCATAAACACTTTTACTAGCACAAAACTGGCAGGCTAAGATGGATGAGGAGGTAGAATATGAGGCTAACATGTGAAGCTGAGACAGGGAAACAGATGGTGGGGGAGGAAGGTACTTCTCTCTACCAAAATATGGATACTTGGGATGAGGAAGCAGGACTCTCACCTCCCTCTTACCTCCTGGAGAGAAGAGCACAACCATGAAATCCAGGGGACATGTCAACCAACCATTAGTGGGGGAAGAACCAGGGTTGGAAGCATAGGCAACTCTTATTTTCCCAGGACCCGGAAGCACACACACTGCTAGGAACAGACCCATCGTGTCCTGATGCAGTGAGCTTCTGCATGCTGTACAGCCTCACAAGGCACAAGAGTCTCACAAATATGCCCACCTTGACCCATCTTTAAAAGGTTGCTGGGTGGGCATGCCTATCCTTTGGTACATTCTGGTATTTCTGTGGCATTCTGAACTATAGCATGCCATGATAGTGACTCCATAAACTTGAGCCTGCTTCTAGCTTAGCTGTTGTGACCTTTCCTGTCATCCAGTGTAACGGATGCTGTGATTCACTACTTGCTGCTGAGCCCATACCTCTACTTTACCTAAATGAGGATGTCTTCCTTACTCTCAAGTAAGAGAGTCATGGTCTGAGCAGGAATCAATATAGATACAACCCTTCTTATGACTGTTACAATTTATGGTGGTGGGATTATTCTCCTGCTGAAGTAATTTTAGGTTTCTTCCTAACTTTTCAGAAGTCTTACATTTCTCCCATATGCCAAGAGATATATTAAAATTAATATAACACCATAGATGTTTATATTAAGCCACATTTCACTATCTTGTGTGCACATCCTGATTTAAAACTGCTTATTAATAGAACTGCTTTTAATCTCTGTTCTTAAAATCATTGATCCATGTCTATTTAGAAGTCTCGATAATTTCAGTAGAATTTATTTGCATATGGCTGCAATTTTTGGCAATTAGCTTTCTCACCCTGTATAACTGCTTGCAGTTGACAGGCAGTGGATTTTGTAGCACCAGGCTATAAACCGACTTTGTTTCTATAACACCATCTGCATGCTTCAGAAATCTGAATTACTGAAATCCTACGAAGCCAATCTTGTACCACTCAACACATGGCTGTAAAATCTTCACTACGTGGTGAGAAAATTAACCCACATTCAGCTGACTCTAATTTGGGTTAACACAATAGACTGTGCTGTTTCTGGGCCCCTCCACTTGACCAGTGTAGTTTGCACTAACTGTCATTTTCTGTGTGTGCATAAGTTAAGGGAAGTGGGAAAGCCTTATCCTTCGACCATCTTTCACATGTGTTCCCAGCTGTGATTTAGAGTGAACAATCAACATGGAAACTATACATCAAGAAATTACAGTGGTATAGATTTGTGCGATTGGGTGGTTGAACCTGCATAGAACCTGCTTCTTTTCCATATAAATATTTATGTAGCTTATGTAGCTGGTGCACAATTGGCTGTGTTTTAGCTGTGGAGCAAGGGTGAAGAAAATGAGAGATTTATCAAAACATCAATATTTTCCATACGGGCATTTCCTATAGCAGCTGTGAATGAGACTGGGAAATGTTTTACTAGCTTATCATGTAAGAAGACTGAAAACATCCAGACATCTTTAAAATGGTCAATGGCAAGAAAAGCATTTTTCTCTCCAACGGTCACCCTAAATCTCAGTGGTGTTTATCTCATATTTTTCATATAGAAAATCCCAGATTCAGATCTCAGCATCCCCTGATAAAACAGCTCCAATAGCAGTACTGAGAAACACCTTAGCCTTATATATCGGAGACCCAGTGCCAGTAGAGCAGACAATACTGAATTCAGTGTACTAATAACCTGAAATTTGGTTTACAACAGCTTCTTCATATGGTCACAAAAATGTGTGCATGTATCATCATGCTTTTAGGGCAAAACATGATGACATGATGGTACCGCACGCCTTATAAGGTATTTAGCGTTCAAGTCTAAAGTTCAAGTTGAAATATAAGTCCAAAATGAACACTAAGCATTATAGATTGTCCTTGTCCTTCCAACTGAAGGGACACAACTAATTAAATATTACAAACTGGCAATACTGGAAGACATCTAATAATTAGGGACAGAGATGTATATTCATTGCATTAGAGATATATTGTCAATGATTTACTCTCTTAGAATAAATTGTTTTTGAAAATGAACTCTTTATTTGAGCTCAGCTCATTAATTAACACCGATTTGCAATAGAATGTGTTTTTGAAACTACGTGCAATATTCACATGCTGGATGCATTCATTAAGACCAGTGTGATTACAGTGAATGTAAAATGAATTAATAACAATGGGACTTTTAAGTGTTACCATTACTTTCACAGTGTGATGCTGTTTTATACTTACAGGCTGCAAAGTTAAATGACACTCTCAAGTTGCCCAAGTAGATTAATAGTGCATTAATAATCTATAGGTGGGCCAGCAGTCTGGTGGGCACTTAAATTTCATTGACACCTGGATACTGGAAAATCATCTTCATTGCCATGTTTCAGTAGGAAAATTAAGTACATGGAGTCATTTTTAACATAATTACATTCGTGTTACTGGTTTCTGTTCTTTGAGTGTCACATTTCCATCCTCATGGACAATACAGAAATGCAGCACACATCTGAATGAATTTAAAATATAGCAAGTGTTAACTAATCATAGGTTGTTAATTAATTAGCCAAGACAAAGCAGCAAGACACTATTTTTGTGAAAAGTGTCACCTAATGCAAAAGAGAGACATTTTCTCGCCCTGACTTAAAATAGAATGTATTGACGTTGCTTTAAGTAGACTTTACCGTTTTAAAAGTCACTTGGACTTATCAGTCCTGTACATTCAATAAGTAGACTAATGAGCCAGCATACCTTGTAAAAAGTGGAGACAAACTGATCATGTGTAGAATATCCTCTAATGAGCAGATTTTTCATGTTCGTGGCTAGAAGATAGCAATTCTTAATCCTTGGGTAGAGTGAGAATGTAAGGGTTTGAGAGACAGAGTTTGAAGTTCATTTATTGTACAACTTGGTACAGGGACATCTTAAGCGTATCAGGCGCCGTGGTGCAAAGAGCCCTCCAGTGCCGCCCCCCCCTTTCCCAGAGTTGCCGACCTTTTTTAAGGGAGGGGACCCCAAAGTTGCTGACCTTCTTTTAGGGAGCTAACACCACGCTTACACATTATCTCTGCTTGGGAAAAGAAAACAGGAAACATAAACAAACCTCAGTCAGTAAAGCATGAGACTCCTAATCTCAGGGTTGTGGTTTCAAGCCCCATGTTGGGCAAAAGATTCCTGCATTGCATGGGGTTGGACTACATGACCCTGTGGTTCCCTTCTACCTATGTGAATGGTTCTGTTATTCTGTTGTATCTGAAGGGCTGTTCACAGGGAAGATGGAGCAAACTTGTTTCGTGAGAGATGCTGCTTGTGCTATGATTCCTGCACTGGATGTGGTTGGTCTAGAGGAACCTCGGGGGTCCCTTCCAACCATCCAGTTCTGTGATCCTATGATCAAAATACTCCAAGAAATAAATAAACGGGCTTCTCTGTGGCAGTCACTGGAAAGGACTCCAGGGGCGGCCATCCTGCAGAAAGTTTGGTATGTGCCCTGCCAAACCACCCTCTAGCCCAAGCCCCATTCACCAGGCGAGACCCAGTGAGCTGAAGGAGTGCTCCGCAGTGACAACAGGGCTGCCCAGGAGAGCTTGGCTGGAGATCTGTCTATAGGGCTGATCCATTTTATCTTAGGTGGGATTTAAA
This sequence comes from Podarcis vaucheri, assembly GCF_965113315.1. NCBI lineage: Eukaryota > Metazoa > Chordata > Lepidosauria > Squamata > Lacertidae > Podarcis > Podarcis vaucheri. The sequence goes on from NC_138767.1 coordinate 50,833,806, forward strand.
GATTAATAAACTGCCAGTGATCAAATCAAATCCAGCTCCTTCTCGTTTTAACCCCTCCTGGGAAGAAGAAAAAGAAGAAGGGGGGGCAGGTGGAGAAGGTGATATGCAGATCTTCAGACACATTTTCTCTCCAGCAAAGACTTGATAGGTGGGGTGCCTTCTGTTACCTGTCCTGACAAAACTTGACACACCCCCCCAAGAAGTGTGTTCCCAATAACAAAGAATATTAAATAATACAAATGCATATCTTGGGTTTGCGTCATGACGATCCAAGGTGCGGGGAGGGGAGAGAGAGAGTGAGAGAGAGAGGAGCTGATCTCCATATAAATGTGAGCTAGCGGAAAGATCTAGGAGGAGAGAAAGAAGCAGAAGGGGGAGGCGATCACAAAATTCATTTCTGCAAACTGAGGTTTGAATGGGACATTTAAAGCAGAAGAATGCTCTTTTGCAGAGGTGAATTTGACAATGTGTTGGGTGAAAATGACCTGGAGGAGGGAGGCAAAGTGTGCCAGCAATTCTTAGACCACCTATGTATTCCAACATGGAAACCAGAGACAGAGGTTATACGCTTCTTATTACAGGGGAGAGACCAGGAGCTCACCAAGACAGTAGCCAAGTTCCTCTATTTTATTTTCTGCTACTGAAGTACAAAGCACAAAGCCCTTACTGGAGTCCCACAGAGGTGAAATAGATTTCTCGCCTCTTCTTCTCTTTAGCAAATGACCGTACTGTTGAAATGGCGACGTGGCAAGGTTGGGGGTTGGCGGTATTTATTCGGCAGTGCAACGTGGGGACCCTCTCTTGCTTTGCGCTGCCAAACACCCACCTACCCACACACTCATTAGTTAGGTTGTGTCTGGCCTTGCTTTGGACTTTGGTTGGTCACCTGTTTTGGAACGGGGAGCGGGTAGGAATTTTTTCCAATGTGGCAGATTGGCTGTGGCCACTTGGTTTTTGCCTATCTCTTAGCAATCATCACAACTTTGTAAGGTTTGGTGGTTAGGCATTGGTTTAGGGCAGTGGTTCTCAACCTATGGGTCCTCAGATGTTGTTGGATTACAACTCCCATCATCCCTGAGCTCTGGCCTTGCTAGCTAGGGGTGATGGGAGTTGTAGTTCAACAACATCTGGGGACCCACAGGTTGAGAAAGGCTGGTTTAGGGGAATGTGGGGAGGGGAGGTGCGGTCATCACCTGCCCCTCCAATTAATAGGGTATTCTGTTAAAGGAATTGGGGCGTCTGGATCTCATCCTAAGCCCGGGGAGGGGCTAGGGCCATGCAAGGACCCCCAGGAACCCCAGGGGTGAGCACCAGTCAATATATATTGATGGAGCTCCTTCTGCTGGTTGTTTACCCTTCCAGGCTTCCTGCTGGGTGGGCAGGAGGCAGTTATAGTTTTGATCCAATGCCTAAGCCAATACCAGTCAGATTTGTGTATTTAATAAAGTTGTGGCCAAAATTTGCCCATTAACCTTTAAACTTATCTTTCTTTCCATGGGGGATGGGTTTTGGGGCTCTGAGCACAACACAAAATATTTATTTTTCTCTAGTGTACTCATTGATAATTCACTATTTCAACATGGTGCACTACAAAGTGAGATACAATTTTTACAGTTCTTACTGGAAACTTTACCGTGCTTCTCTTCTTAGCTATACATTCAAGCAGCACACTGCATTAGAGGCAGAACCACAGCTGGAACAAACAAGTACCGGTATGTTCCTTCAGAACAAGGATCAGATCTTGATCATCAGTAAAGGCTACACAAATGCACTTTTCTTTCAAGCACATGAGCACAGAGTTATTTAGATTTGTGACTTCAGTTTGAGAGGCTGAATAATCTTATCAGTTTGCCAAAGCAGCAACATCAATCACATCACTTTACAGCCTATAAATCACAATGTCGTCCATTTTATGAATCAAAATGTGTTTGCTTCTAGAAAAAATATATAGGTCAAAAACATAAAAGAGTATTTGGTTGCAGTTTACTTTCCATTATCAAGTCCCACTCTTCACATGCTGCTAGCCTTTACATTTGTATGGATTGTTGTATTTATGTTCATTTTTGTGGAATGAGCCATTTGCTAACAAAAGACTTGCCTTGATCTTGACATGTTTTGCATTCCCTTCCAGTGTTGTGTGCCCTTTCCATAGAAACTCAATGGTGGTGCTGACTTGTTTAGGATTGTTTCAAACTCTTTCTGGTTAATTTGTGCTCCATCAATTACTATTACTATTGTTGTTGTTGTTGTTTATTTATGTATTTATTTTATAATTAAAACCCAACCTTCTACTGTTGCATTTTTATTTTATTTTTATGTATCGGCACCATTTTTAAAAAAGCAAAACAAAACACTTGAATAGACTTTTTCACTACGTGATCCCTGCCAATCAAGCTGATGATCCCTGAAGGATTCCTGACAGTTGGAGTTGGCTTGTGGTGACATTACTGAGATCAAAATTAAGTCTTGCCGTAGACTTAACTGAATGGGTTGTAGGTTGTGTGCAAAGACAGAATGCAGTCCCATTTCTCAGACAACTGGACTGGTGCTCCCTGTCCTTCGGTACTTTCTTAGGTGTAGCGGTGATTTCATTGTCACAGAACAGAGCTGCACAGAGTTTCACCCCAATCCAGCTCTAGTCAAGGCTAGACATGGCACAAGATGATCAGGGGTGGTGGGCATTCAAATCTGCATCTTATGAAGCTGACTCAGTGGCCCTGCATGAACCACTGCTGCCATGCCTATACTACCAACTCAGTAGAGTTCAGTTGTTACAATAGGATTCTGCCTGATCCTACAAAGCACGAGAAAGCTATTGTTCAGACTCTCAAGCTGCCTGTCTCAATGAATCCAGTGCTTGCTTTGCCTCGAGCTCACCATATGCAATAGCAGTTACCATGTCAAGATTCAGCATTTGGTTCATTGCTTAATTAAACAGAAGCTTAGCAGTGTAACAATATAACGAGAGTGATGCAAGAATGGAGAGATACTAGGCTGACTGGATATGTTCATTGGTTTCTTACCCACCTGCATTTTTTTAAACTTGCTTTGAAATTTGGCCACCGTTATTTCCATTGTGCTTTGTATGATGAAATCCCAAATACCTGCTGGGCATTGCTTTGTTAGGTGGTGCTCCCCTTAACCTGCTCTGTAGAGCTCCACAGGGGGTTGAGCATATTCCTGCTGAAGTTCATGACAACAATGGCACACCTATGTTAGGAAGTTTGTATTGTAAAAAGGAATCAATTAAACAGACCTACAATTCTAATATTAATGGAAGGGTAACTAAATTTGATCCTTGTATGAAAAGAGGGGGGAAACTAGAAGACTGGGGGGGGGTAATCAAAGCTTTCTCCCTGCATCACTTCATATGACCTAGCACACAGAAGCACACTTTAAAAAAAATGTTTAATTAGACCATCCAAACTTTATTATCCTTAGAAAGGGACATTTATTTTGTTTGTGGCTGGCATAAAAGCTTTTGTTAAAGAGACAGAGAGACCCTGAGGCATGCAAGAGTTCGTTCGCTCTCATTTTTTAAAAAAGAAGAAGGAAATGTGAAGTGGTTTAAAGGCTTTGAAGGATAAGCGGAATCCACAAATGGAAAGCCTTCAGTCCATCAGCAAACCTCTGGAGGTTTTTAGGGCCTGGCCATATGACGTGCAGCATATCCTTAACCACACATTTATTTATTTCTTTTTTTATGATCCTCTTACAAGCTCATCGTAGCACTATATCTGCTCTCACCCAGCCCATGGGACAGGCTTTAGTTGGGGGAAATGCCTTGCTGAAGAGCAGTGCCAATTTCACCAAGCAAGCAAGTAAAAGCTAACACACTTGTCTTTGTTTTTACATTCAGGGGACATGTTTACAGCATTCAAAGAACACATAAAAGAAAAAGGTGTTTGAAACAGCAGACAAGAACATTACTTCAGGGAAGAGAAAGGGATTTTTATTTTTATTTTTCACCCCTTGCCTAATGGGCTAAATGAGCTTTTCCACCCTTCAAGTGGAAATCCCTTTTTTAAAAAATTGAAGTGGTTGAGGGGTAGTTACATTCATCACGAGTGATGTCAATGTCCACCATACACTTTTGCAACCATGATCTGATTGAAATGCCAACTATGTAGAACATTTTAATTTTCCCCCAGCAACAGAATATTTTAGTTTCCCACTGTGGATGTGCAACAGGAGTGCTAACTTGTACAGTGGTGTATAATATGGTTGACTCACCAACGTAGTTAGAGTAAGGAAAGAGGGGGCATCTAGTTGGTGTTCTTCTTCTGCCAGAAGGCATCCATCAATAGAACAGATAGGGAGGCAATTTTGGACATCAATGCCCCCCCCAAAAAAAAAAAATTCCAAAAAATTGGGACAGAAAGTGATGCCTCATAATTGCCTCTCTTCCTGGTCTCTTGATGGATGCCTTACATCAGGACAGAGATACACCAATTATATACCATCCATTCAGTTAGATAAACTGGCTTATTATCATTCCAATAAATATCAGGATTGAAGGGGCTGTTCGTTGTAACATATTATTGGGTATTATTGTAAGTGAGATTGCATTGTTTCACTCTACTGATGTCAAGGACTGGATGGATGCTGAGGATTAGTGGGAGGTGCCAGCTGGGGAGCCCCCAAGGGAAGAAGGCTCAGAGGCTGGGGATTGGGATGATGATGAGTGGTCAGAGGGGAAAGGAGAAGGAGACTGGGAGAAGGAGGTATTGGAAGCTGAAGAGGTAAGAAAGAGGATTAAGTGAGCAGGAAGAGTCTGTGGCAGAGAGCAGTCCAGAAGCGGAGGCTGGAGAGGAAAGTGGCCCAGAGGCAGAGATGAGTCAGGCTGGTGACGAAGTCAGGGTGTTTTCCCCTCCTGCTGTGATGAAATCTCCCCACCCCACGCCACCCCCAGTCTCACAGAACATGCAAAGACAGGCATGGCGATGTTGGAGTATTTCTGAAGATTTAGTGCAGTTATGCCTTGTAATGCTCCAGATTCTCTTGGGTCCTAAATATATATAATCAAGTGTTAATGTTCACATTACATTTCAGGAAGAAACCCTATTTAAATTTATTTTCATTTCTTGTCCTCCTTTTGAACATTTGCATTTGCTTTTTCTGTCAGCGGCGCAGCCCCCAGTGAGATTATACGGTGTCAGGAATAGAAAGCAATGGGCTTCTACTGTGTTTCCATTGACACCTGCAAGCCAAGTTTCATTGGTTTCCATTTCCTGAACCTCACTCCACGTTGTCTTTTAAGTGCAAATATTAGAGTGTGTGCACGTGTGCACATGGATCAGACCCTTAAAAATATAAATTATGGGTGAAAAGAATTTTTTTGACTTGCAGCCAAAAATGCTTTCGCTTCTCTCCACTGGTATACATTGTTCAGGGTGGTGTGGAGCTGGTCTAGTACTGCCACTGATTAGAAAAATGCAAGCAGCAAGCCCTGCCCATTTGTCATCTGGCATTAAATGCATATCAGTGCTCAGCCTTGCTGCTGCTGCTATTACTACTACTATTCTGAACCTGCTTACCATTGCTCCTTAAACACAGATGGAATCCTTCCCGCCCCACTTATTAATTCATTTGTTATTTATGCACTCTGATCTTTGTGACACTTCGTCCTTTGGCCTGACTTCAAGTCATTTTTAATACATGATCTGCGGAAAGGTGGCCCTTGCCCTGCAGTCTGCCTTGCAAATCCCTGACACACACACACACACACACACACACACACACAAATGCATTTTTCTTGTTCTCACATGTTGCTTAACAATCTGCGTGATTGCTGCTTAAAAGCACAGCAGATGGGGTTCCTGCTTTGCGGTGAAACAGATGAGATACTCAAATCGATTGCTTTATCAACAATCAGTTGCAGATAAAAATCATTTTAATGAGGGAAATTAATGGTGTTTGCAAACACGATGTTAATTAAAGAACATTGCTTATAGTTCCCCCCTTTTTTTTGCACACAATTTTTTGTTACCCATGACATCTTTCATTATTGACTCATGCCCCAAAGAAAAGGCGATTAAAATCTGCTTTTGTTTGATGTAGCTTTTATTGAAGAAAGAAATAGATCTTTCTGAAGCGTCCTGGTGAGATGAAAGTCTAATTATCTCCACAAATGAAAGGAAAAGCTTTAATTAGGCCTGCGTTGAATCTGTGCACTGTGAATTTGTGCATTGTGATGGATGGAGCCTGCATCTCCTCAGTGGCTGCGGCTGAAATAATGAAAGGAGAGAAAAGGTAACCTGCTCCCATGATTCAGCTGGCAGGGTTGAGCTGGAGGTACACCTGTGTTGTGCAAGAGTGCCCAGAGCAGCTGCCACAGGCCATGTTTCAGTGCAATACATTCGGCTGTTCTACAGCCCCCTCCTGAGCTTTGATCTCTTCTCAGACAGCAGGGGTCCTAACAAATCAAGCTTTTCATGTTTCACTCTGTTTCACTCTTTTGCTTCGCCATTCACACTCCAGCTCCAAAGAGGACAGATAAAATATTGTCTTTTTCTGATGCAATTAATGATCAGCAGCCAACATGACTAGAGCGAGCATTATGCCTTATGTGAGCTATTTTAAGGTTTGTTGCGGAGAGAAAAGGTGAGGTGGTGGTGGGAATGAAGGGGATTAAGATGGTTCTAATTTATTTGTTTTGATGGTTAATTAACTCACTGTTTATTATTTTAAAAGCCTTCCTGAGCATAGTGTTTAATTTGCAAGCCCCCTCTTTTTTTCCTGCAATGCCGTAATGTCCACCCTGGTGAGAAAGGTGACATTCAAGGATATTGTTATGATCCTAATGGCCCCGGGAGAAAAATCTAAATGATGACAAATAATGCAATAGCCCAGGTTTTGTACCATCTCTACTCTATTTTTACCATGTTGCATGGAGCTTACTCTGTCTTCCTGTAGCCCAGCTGATCTCAGGAAGGTCAAATTGCTACTTATTCACATCACTTGCAGCTAACACTTTGCTCACAGTGAATCATAATGCACCTCTGACATCAAGGGCAGTCAAGGGGATTACTTGCCCACCTTTCTGGATGGGATAACAATAGAAATACAGGAAAGGGAATTGAAGACAAACTTGGATCAGCATGAGCAACCTGACCTTTCATTTTTTTTTGGTTAGAGGATTCCGTATTGTTTTAGAAAGTGCTAGTCTAAGTGCCAGGTCTTCTTTGAAGGTAGGATGCTTTGCAACCAAGGCAAACATATGGATGGAGGAGGATGCGAGATAAATGGGAAGATTGTGTTCCACATAATTGTTTACAGATGTAGGCCTTGGAATTTAAAATGCAATGCAAATATTTTTGGTCTTTGTGTTCAGTGCGTAAAGCCTAAAAATGCAGAAAATGAATGAAACAGACTGTGTAATGCAGCAACATGGACTCTAATTTGGTCTGTGCGAGACAAATCTGTAAATTAGCATTTTTCTCATGAATGCAGCTTTATATCCTGCTATTTCAAAACTTTTAAAAAGCAAACTTTCTTGGCAGCTAAGCTTTGTATGCATTTGTAATTGGCTCAGGATATGTGCTAAATTAGCTACTACTTGTCAATCTAAAACATCTCGATTTGACTTTGTATTTAAAATTTTCTTTATGTAGACTTTCCTTTTTGTTAATTGTCTGCTTAAGCTGCTTCCTTTAAAAAAAATGATCTTGCAGAAATTAACATGGAACACGCCATTGTCTTAATTAGGAATTCTAAATCACTGGGTCATGGTGAATAGCCAGCTATGTACAAGACTGAGGATGATAATAATGGGTGTACAAAGCTGCTCTCATTACAGCTTAAAACAGCTGGTAGAAACTCGCAGCAGTTCAGCATATGGAGCAGTTAGGTCAGGATTCTGAGCTAAAAGAGAATGAACAGGCAAGGGAATCACTATCAACTATTGCTTAAAAATGGTTGGAGAGCACTAAGACAAAGGCTGACAGTTTATTTGTTCTTCTCATAGACAACAAGCCACTATGTGAAGAAAATGCTCCTCCTCTTAGGGAGGAAAAGCATCTTGGGCAGGAAGGGAAGAAGACTGGTCTGCAGCTATGAAATCTCCGAGGTTCTTTCCCTCCTAATTTAATCCCCATAACAACTGTGTGAGGTAGGTTGGGCTGAGAAGCAGGGGCTGGCCCTAGGTCAACTAGCAAGTTTAATGGCCAAGTGGGGATTGAAACCCTGATATCCCAGGTCCTAGTTCATCTCTCTAACCACTATTCCACATTGGCTCTGTAACAAATAAGCCCACACAACATTTTAGTGCATTTCACTCACGCCAAAGCATTAACATTTGCAGAAATGGCATCCTGAAATGGGGTGGCAAGTTGGGTGGAAATCTCTAGACCATGACTGTGTGTACACTCCAGTTTACTCTACATCCAGTGCACTCCCACCACTGGGGTGGGAAGGGGTGAACAGGCCATGTTAACCACAATCCGTATCCTGCATTCTGTCATTTCTTATGGGAGTTATGGGAGTTCTGAAGCAACATGAGAAGAACCTGTGGAAGGCCAACCTAATGAGCTCATAGCAGAGATGGGATTTCCAGCAGAGGCTCCTGAGCTTATGATTCACTTTTTTCCTTTACTATAATAAATGGTGTGGCGTTTGCCCTCCTAGGTGTGTGACATCATACTGGGTTCATAAGGAAAGCGTTAACTAATTGTAAAACGACTAACCAATGGGAACCCAAGGGGCGGAGTTAATTGTGTATAAGGTTTAAGCACAGAGGGTTTTTGGAGGAGAAAGAGTTAGAGTTAGAGTGGTTGAGAAGACAGCCTGGAGTTAGAAGAGACAGAGAAGATAAGTCTGTGAGTTGGGCTAGTCTGGTGTGAGAGAGTGAGAGAATTTGTTAAGAGGAATCAGTCAAACAGTTGAGATAATCAGTCAGAAGGTACTAGGAAGGTAAAGGCCGGTAAAGAAACTAAAGTTAAGATACTGACAGGAATATTATCTGAGAAACCATAAACTTGTTAATGTTTATAAAATAAACTTGTTTATTTGGTTCACTTTTAACAACTGTCTGGACTCAGTGTTTACCCATGAGTAATGGGTTGGTGGCAGCGGGGAAGCGAGCACAGTGGTGGCACAGGGATCAATAAACAAACATCTGGGGACCCTGTGTGATCGCCACATGTGGCTTCTGTGTATTAATTATGTCAGTTTGAACAGGGACTGTAAATATAATCAGGAATTAAATTTGTGTCCAGGTTGTTAAAAAAGAAAAGCTTTTTCTTCCACTTTACTATTCAGATGGCATACCTTTTAATACATATCATACCCCAAACATAGGGATGCGGGTGGCGCTGTGGTCTAAACCACCGAGCCTTGGGCTTGCGAATCGGAAGGTCGGCGGTTCAAATCCCCACGACGGGGTGAGCTCCCATTGCTCGGTCCCAACTCCTGCCAACCTTGCAGTTCAAAAGCGTGTCAAGTGTAAGTAGATAAATAGGTACCGCTCCAGCGGGAAGGTAAACGGCGTTTCCGTGCACTGCTCTGGTTTCACCAGAAGCGGCTTAGTCATGCTGGCCACATGACCCAGAAAAACTGTCTGCGGACAAATGTTGGTTCCCTCAGCCAGTAAAGCGAGATGAACACCTCAACCCCAGAGTTGTTTGCGACTGGACTTAACTGTCAGAGGTCCTTTACCTTTACCCCAAATATAGGAAGCTATGAAGCCAAATATATGGATCACGGTGAACTCAAGGCCGCATAAATAGCAGATAAAAGAAAGTACAGGATTCTGCAGAGCAAAAGTTCTTTAATTTTCCAATATTGATTTACTGTCCATTCTCCTAACCACGTAGCATGTGTCAAAATCAATGTTCTGAAGCAGTTTATAAATCTGAATACATTTTCCTAAATCTGCAAATATAATTCTGCCGTGCACTAATGATGTTTTCTGCAATAGTTAATTGTTCATTATGATTTTTGTTGCAAATTTGAGATTAATTATATAGGTGAATACTTGAAAAATGAAGTCTCAAAAGTTCATTTCAGCTTGAGAGACAGCTGCCAAACTTACGAAACACCCCAAATCCTCCCATCGCATGTGCATGTGTTGAATTAGTGTTTGCCAAATTTACCTAACCAGAAGACATAAATAAATGTATGTGCCTATATCTGAATTTATTAATGGAAAACAACAATCAGTACATCATTAATAAAGAATAACAGATTTGCTATCCTAATCCATTGAATTTTCCTGCTACCCTAACTCTCAGCCTTTTCCACATGTCCTCACTTTCTCCAATTTGCTTCTTCCCTTGCTCCCAGTCTCAGCTATTCCATCTTCCTGCTTCTCTCTACTGACTTTCTCCACGTATTGTTAAATCTGACACAACCACTATTTAATCAGGATCTTCTGATGTCACTCATTTTTCTGCCCATTCTTTTACTACCCTTAGTCACATGGGTAATCTCAGCCAATCAGGGATCACATAGTGAACATGACATCACAATACTATGCAGGTCATCAGATTTGGTTATAACATTTATTCATGATGGAGCTGAGCAAGATGCTCTGAAGCCAGTCTGAATATATTGAGATGGTTCATGGTGAATCGGGTTGCTTGTCCTCTTTATGTGTACCTGAAAATAAGCCTTATGGGAGTTCATGTGGACAGGCTGCTGAGGGGCTGACAAGGGGCAGGGACCCTTGCAGAGAAGTTGGTGATTGTTGCTCATCAATAATGTCCTCTCAGGGCAGCTTCTTATTCAGAAAGGGCAGCCAAAGCCATAAATTCAACCTTTTCAAAATAACATATCAACCATATTGATAGGAGTCTTCTGGATAGCTTAGTTGGTTACAGCATGGTGCTGATAATGCCAAGGTCACGTGGACAGGGGGTTGGACTAGATGACCCTTGGGACCCTTTCCAGCTAGGCAATTCTATGAATCTATGAGATAGCAGAGGCTATACATTGCTTGTTTCCATCTTACTTTCAATCCCCTTCCCTTTTCCCCTTTCTTGACTTTTTAAATTATAAATTTTTGGTCAGCCATCTTTTCAGAAAAAATTAGTGATCTGTAAATTGCACTGGGAACCCTTTTGATGAACAGTGAGGTAAAAATTATTTAAATAAATAAATGAATTATGAAAAAGTCAATTAAGAACGAAGGCAGTGCTTCCTGAATAAGCACTTTCAGAATCATTCAAAGTCACTTATTGGGGCTGCTTTTAGGCACTGCCAAACCATCCACAACATCTTTCAGCTCCACTAATGGAAAATGCACTGTTTTTATATTGCTAAATGCCATGTTAAGACAAAGAGTTTGTTAGGACCCTGGGAGTTGATGCATATATTGCTTTAGCTTAGAATATTTACTTTCCTAGCAAAATTTAAAAACAGTGGTTAAAGAGAGCAGCTAAATAACCAAATAACCAAACAGTATAGCCCACTGACTTCACTGCAGCATCGATGATGCAAATCATCTTGTTATCATTTCCCTAAAGTGGGATATCATTTTCATAACTATGTCTAAATAATAAAAAAATCCAAAGTATATATGTTGCTTAATAACAGACGGGCATTTAGTAGTAATCACATTGGTTTGAAGATCATGAAAATACTGTTTTAGAAGGAACTAGGAGTACCAGTCCTTGTCTTTAAGGCAATTGCTGTATAATTGACCTCCTTTAGCATTTAATTTCTCAAGCCTTTAGGAAGTTTAATTTTGAACATCAAAGAGGTACCTGTGGAAGAAACTGTTCCAGACTAGTGAGTAAACAAATTACAGTTAATGGGGTCATTAGCTTTTGTGCTAAAAATTTCAAGCTGGGTATTCTTCACTATGGTGTATAGAATGTCAAAGTTTAAGAATCTCTTAAATTATAATTAGAAGCAAAATTTGGCTGTTAAAGCGATGAATCCAACTGGCAAGTACTATTTTAAACAGTTTGGTTAAAATATCTGACAGTCAGTGGCAAGAAAAATATTTGATCTGGCTCTTGTTCATTTTGACCTGTTAAAAAAAAATTTAAAAATGTTAAAATATAGATATTCCATGGGGAGCTCACATGTTTAATATTAGTAGAGCACGTGGATTTTGAAATTGAAAAATTGGGGTTGGCATGAAAATTGTGGTTTTAAATTTACCTTCAGTGTTCAAAGCTAATTCCATAAACGTATGGGGTGGTGTGATTTCAAAGGCATACTCTGTTTCATTGCATGCCAAATTCAAGCAACGAGAGGGAGGGATGCGCTAGGTAGCTTCAGCTGCTCCACTGTGTTCCTGCCTCTGGTTCTGCTGGCTTCCAGACACACTGAATAGCTGGAGCAGGGAGCCACATAGTCAAATCACTAATTTAGTATGTTAAGAAAACAATACGGAATATGGTATACAGTTGAACAGATCATACAGGATCTGTAAAGTATCATGTGATTGCTTTGCATTCTAGCTTGTACCTCAGTCCAATTGTATTTCACCAGTGATCTACCCACATTTTGCAGTTTTGCAATGCCACAATAAATATGAACTGGTTGAGAATTGCAGGAAATGTCCCATGACTTGAGTATGTGGTGAAGCGATCGCTCATCCACTTTACCTACTATCAGTTTCTGCCTGGATCCCTTCAGCTCGTTTTTCCAGCACTTTGTCAATTGTTTACTGTAGCAAAGAAAGTAACTTTGAATAGCAACATAATGGATAGGTCTCATTCCATTCCATTCATTCTGATTGCCACACCACAAGGGAGGTGCAATCCTACACATCCTTTCTTAGGAACAAGTTGAACCTAACATGGTGAGACTTTATTCCGAGTAAAAATGCAAGGCTCAGGGTTCACACAGCAGTTTCTGAAGCTGCATTGTGACATAATATCAGCAGAAGAGATTGAGCTGTAGAAAATAATAGACTAAGGGTAAAAAGCATTTCCGTTAAACAAATCAAACATTTCTTTGAAAGTGCCAAAGGAGGATTTAGTTGGATATTAGAGTGGAAAACTGCAGATGGCCAAACCAATTTACACATGTCTACTCAAAAGTAAGTGCCATTGATTTCAACTGGGGTTACTCTAAGGAAACTGGATACTGGAGTGCAGCCTTAGTGGCAAACCACCTCCTCACTGTGAAAACTTATTGCACCAGCAGGATATGGGGAGTGAATTCTATGCTGCATTCCTTTGAAAGACTGAGAGCAGCAGGCTTTAAAAGAATTGATCTCTGAGCAGTGTTGTTCCAAATCTTAGTCTCATCATTCATTATCTGAAGTAGGAGTGGAGATAGTTTAAACATATTAACTCCTATCACAATATATTATCAAAGGTTTGTTAAACCCAACAATAATATTTCTTTCTTTCTTTCGTTAGCTATCATAAATCAAATCACTCTTGGAATGTTAAACCTTGCTCAGCGGAGTCATTTTTATTCTCTTTCCCCCCAGTAGCATAACACTTTTCTTTGCTTCAGCTGTTCTTCCAGCAATAAAAAACACAATTTACAAGTCAGTTCTGTCTAAACAATGTGAGTTACATATTGATGATGCTTTGCAAGTTTCCTATTCCATTACAGGAATCATTTTATAGTAGGCCACCTAGTTCTATGGTTTTTGTCAAATTAGTTCCAGTGGTTTCTTTGCTGTGTACTGCTAGATAAGCCATATTGTGTTATTTCCATTGTTGATGAAATTAATGCACAGAGAGTTTTAAAATAGCATCCTGATGGCAAATCAGGCTCTTATGGGGAAATAGACAATTGTTCAGATAAATAGTTGTCAAGAGGCTGATGACAAAAATCAAAGGAATGAGTTGTGCCCCCTCCCACTGGACTTTCTAGAGGTTGCCACGCATTTGGCTTGAAGAATATTACTTCAAATGTAAACGATGGGTTTTGCCCACATCTTTAGCCAGGGTTGGCAGTGCTCAATTGCTTATGCTGTGTTCTGCCTTCACACACAAAACATTATCAGTTCCAGATTAACTTCATTGGAAGACCAGAAGTAAACAAAAGTTTGGCTAGCTACCACACATTGGCAGGTCTGACCTGCTTAAGCTGCGTTGTTGGGAACCATATGTAATCTGTTCTAAGAGCTTGAAAGGAAGAGTTTAAATGGGATAAAAGCACATGGATATGGCAGGGATAGTTTTCATAGTATCTCCTTCCAGGCTCATTTCTGGCAACACCTTTAGCATAGCTGGAGGTAAGCTGATGTGGACCTAATATCTGCATGGGAGAAACCTAGGACCACCATGTAAACTCCGAATTTCCTTTAAACACCCAGAAGGGTGTAAGTTGAATCAGTCATTTCTGGACCATTTACCCCAAGTTGTGGGGCTTCCCTTATGATGGGTCTGGAAATTGCAGGCCATGCAGAATGCTACAACACATTTTTGAACAGGAGTGAGATCCATAGCTGTCAACTTTCAGATTTGAAAATAAGGGATCAGCAGCCGCATCTGTCCCGGGGACAGTCTATGGGATATCTAACAATCTGGGATAGCAGCGGGAAACGGCGCTGGAATAAGGGAATTTCCCGCAAAAAAAGGGAAGGTTGACCGCTATGGTGAGATCCTGCCAGCGCATTACTCCTCTGCTTAAAGATCTGCACTGGCTGCCAATCTATGACCAGGCCAAGTTCAAGGTCTTACTGTTAGCATATAAAGCCCTTAATACCTTGGGACCAGTTTGCTTGAGGGACTGTGCTGCTTTGTATGTGCCTACTCAAGTGCTTCAGTCTGTTAAACTTGCACTTCTGCAAACCATATCTGTTTGCTCCACAGCTGTGAGGAGTTGAGCTTTCAGTGGGGCAGCAACTGTGTTCTGTAGCTCCCTGCCTTTTAACATGAGGCAAGCCTCCTCAATGTACCATTTCAGACAAATTGAATTCTAAAACCTATTTTCTTTTAGGATACAAATTTTAAACATATTTTCTCTAAAAATGTGCATTTTTAAATGTATTTTGGTACATTTTTGAACAGAGAACTTTGTGAGCACATTCAGGAAGTGCTATAGCCACTGGAAAACTAAGTACTGATCTGCACATTCATTTGGGTAATACAGATCAGGTCAAGCTCTAATTTCACAAGCATACCTAGGTACATGGTAAAAAAGAACTATTAATTGTTTACATTTGTTCTAGTCACTGTCCTTTGCAGGTGCTTTATAAACTCTCCTATTTAGTAGCTTGATATACCTGCTGTCCTTAGGGAAGGTTACTTAGTGAAGCAAATGCTACCCTCAGATTTAGTAGTTGCAAGTAGATGCGAGCTTTGACATGATACTGAGTGCATAAGCACTCTACTGCAAAAGCATCCATAATAACTGTCTCAGAAAGACAGACATTGTGCTGGGCTGGAATTGTTTACATGCTCCCCTCCTTCTGTGGATTTATGGTCTGACTTTTAGAATATTTCTACCCATGAGAAAATTCTGCCAATGCTTTGCCTTTAGAGTTGTCGGTGATTCTGCATCTCAGAGAAGGAAGATTATGTGATCGGGCTCGAACTGTGCAGTGCAAGAATGTGAAGCAATTTGAGCTGCTATCTCTTTCTGTGCATTAGATTTCAAGCAGAAATCATCAGTATGAAAATAACTTGATACCACTTGATTACTCATCATCAAGTGATGAACATGCATGTGAAAAGGATCCCAGATCTGGAAAGGACCAAATAGGTTATCCCAAAAGGAGGTTTATCCAGTCTTTCTTTAAAATACTTCAAAGGAAGGTGTTTCTTAAGAAGCTTTTATCAGAGGTAACATAGTTTGGCCTAGATTTACACACTAGGCCAAAATACAGCATACTTCAGTGCACTGAAAGCAATAGTGTTCGCATGTTCAAGTGAGGTGTTTTTAATTCTTTCAGCTGATTGGTAATATGCAGGGGAAAGAGATCTGGATCTTACTAACCACTCCTGCTCCCAACCTCCCTACATTCAGCTGAATATATGAGTAAAACACATGTAGTCTGCACTCAGATAGCTACAAGTTGCCGCATTAGAGAGAGTGATATCCAGGGCTATTTTTCAGCTGGAACTTGCCAGAACTTAGTTCCGGCCCCTCTCAGGTGGGTGCCATTGCCATTCTAAAAGAATGAAAGAGGTCGTTCATGGTGAGTTCCAGCACCTATTTTTGTAGAAAAATAGCACTGGTAATACCATTGAGCATAAGACCCTGGTGGGAAACACCAGAATGGCCATCAGCTAAGGTTAAAGACAAACAGTAATTTTGTAAATTGGTGGTGTTGATGCAATAATTCCAGTAAAAATGGTTCCATAGTATGAATATAAAATTTATTGAATTCAGTGGGCATACCTCTAATTAGAAACACATAGGTCTGCATTGTTAATCTCTGATTCCCCTTTTAACACCACAACTAAAAAAAGACAGTGTGATTTTCCCTTTGTGCATGCTTCCCAACAAAGTTTTAAAAAGACAACCTTACTTTTCATTTTAAAATCTATTTTTAAAGGGTTCTCTTAGTAGTTCGTATCTGAAGAAGTGTGCATGCACACGAAAGCTTATACCAAGAACTAACTTAGTTGGTCTTTAAGGTGCTACAGGAAGGAAAAAAATTTTATTTTTAGTAGTTCACGTTTAAAGATAAGGTTGAATGGAATAGCACTCTGTGACTTTATATGTTAACTGTCATTTCTTTGGAATGGTATGCTATTCACCACCACACGTCTTAAATCCACCCACTCTGCAAAAGTGTTTCCCCCCCTCACCCTGTACACATTCAGTTGCTGCCCGCTATAACTGCTGCCTCCCACATTGTTTTTGCAACATCAAAATTATACCTCTGGGTCTCAAGCCTGGGCTGTGTGTATGAAAGTTCTGGGCTGCCCAATGACAAGACCCCCCTTCAACCATCTTAGGGACTCCACTCCAGATTTGTATAGGGTTCTCTCCTTAGCCTTTTCTTCTCTTGAAGATGTCCCACAAGGCAGTGGGTATGGATTTTTTCTCAGGGTTTACTCCCAAAACCTTTCTTGCAGATAAGCATAGCCACAAGGCAGCAGAAGTTTAGGCCAGAGTTTTCCTTCCCCTAGATGGGCTATCTTTCCATGTTGACGAGCCCCATCTGCCCTTCACTTCCCTTGATAGCAAGTGAAGTAACTGTCTTCTTGACCACTTGACTATTGGTCTTGTCTGCTCAATCTCAATCCATCTGTGCCTATCTTTGCATGCAAGGGATAGAGAAGTCCCTAACTCACCGAGGGTTTAAGACCCATCGACTACCCACACCTTGGCTGGATCTAGACACATCAAAGAAGTGTTTCAGTTTAAAGTGTTCTAAATTTAAACAGGGAAAACAGGTAGAGAAAAACGGGACTCCACATCCTCATCTGGTGGCACAATGTTATATCGCATATACAACACATATAAAACGCTTTCTCTTTACCAATCTAGCTGAGTCTCTGTTTTATTCATTACCCTGGGTGTGGCCACTGTCACATGAGTGCAGGCTGGAGACCAGTGGTGGGCAAACTACCCAGAAGGAGCACGGTGTGTCTATAATGCCTCAAGAAATGACAGATAAAGCAGCTATGTTTTATGGGGGCAACCATTTTGAACTGCCCCAGGTTAAAAAAGCACCCCAGAATAGGCCTTTTGGGAGGAAACAAAATGGCAGCTGCTTGGATTCTCTTCACCTACCTCCCACCCTCAAGAATCTTGCTTCATTCACAAGCATAGCTGAAACAAAACAGCCATTTTTTTATGTGGATGGAATGGCTAAGAAATAGTCCTTGTCAATTTGGTGTGTTAATCTAGCTAGTTTGTGAGCTATGAAGATGCAACTAATTGGCTTCCACTGGAGACAGAATACTGGGATGAGCCTTTGGTCTGATTTAGCAAGGCACTTCTTACATTCGTAATATATTCTTGTACCACAAACTTTATTTCTAGCTGAAAAGTCTAAGAGTGTGTGTGTGTGTGTGTGTGTGTGTGTGTAATCTCTTTTACTATTCATCTTCTAGACCCATTATAGCTTTTTTCCTGTATTCCTTTCAAACTGTCAATGTTTTGCGATCTGTGGTGCCCAGTTTTTAAAGATAGTTCTTCAAAGGACAACAGGACAGTGCTGTTGCTGACTAGGATACCAGTCTAGACTGAATTGTCCCCTTTAAAGCCAGTGTTGGCAAAGTCAAAAGAAGAAAAGAAGCATGGATAAAAAGAAAAAAAGCAACATACTGCTTCACCAAGGATATACAGCTATTGCATCTTGCTGTGTAATGTTCATAGTTTTCTGCTTCTCTCTCTCATGTTGACAGCTGAATGCACAACAAAGGTTACATTTACATTGAACTCTGGTTAGCCCTTTCGAAAACCTGGTGCCTTATGACCCGCAATATTTTGGTCCCTTTTCCTCAGGTTTTACCTGAATTAGCCTTGCTGTATAAATTAACAATAAAGCATCAATCATCATTAATTATGTGTTCAATTGATATCTGCACTTTCTTGCACTTTAATCTTCATTAGCATGTATGAGAGAAAATATCCCAGAGGGTATACAGCATGTGTTCCTGTGTTTTTCTCATGCCTCTCTGGAGTCCTTAGCTGCTCAGGAAAAATAGGCTCCTTCAATAGCAAGCATATGCCACCAGGGCCTTTTATCTGAATGCTTCAGATTAAATCAAAAGCCACAATCTGAGCAGCCATGAGCCAAAAGAGAAATGCATCTCTTTATATCTGTGCGACGGTAGTGATATATTGCTTGAGTATCCTTCTACAGCACTTGAATTGTATTCTGTAGGACTAATTGTGAATTATATCTTTCTGTGCTTGTTCAGTGGAACCGGGCTTCTTATTCCGCCTATTTGTTTTTGGCATTCCTTCGCTCAAGAGCCATGGCAGCATGGCAGCCCACTATTCAAAACAATGCAATGTCTTCTCTCTGTACAGTGTAAAGGTAGTGCAAGGATTTGCGTAGCCCAATAGAACACAAGCCCTGATTTGCGTGAATTGTAAGCCCTTGTAAAATTGTTGATTTTGATTCTTTTATTTGCTTGATACAAGGAGAGGAAATTGTTATGAAGTGATATCTAATGGAAGGAAATGGGAAAAGGGCTGCATATACTTCTTTTCTCCCCACCCCCCACCCCATGCCAGACCTTTTCAGCAATTTAAAGACAAAGCTTTCTCCAGACTTTTAGTTGAAAAGCCGTTTATGACAGCTGTTTGGAATATCTTTACATGAAGTGGTATAGGATTCCATCTCAATTAAATTTGGAAGCAGGAAAGATGGAATAATTTTGCTTTAAGTATCAAGCCATTTGAATCCCTATGTTTACCAATGCAGAGGGGGCTCCTTTTCATTATTCTGCTGCTGCCAGATTTAAATTATTGGATGGGATGGGGCTCAGGAATAAGCAGCAGCCCAATTCAGTTTATAGTATCTCATTAATGCACAGGGAGAACCTTGGTTTGGTTATTGTCCAGCATTAGCATTGATTTTGATTTTATGTCAATAGGTGTCCTATGAATTTTGCAGTGATGCACATTGAAAGCAAATACATTTTCTCCCTAGGAAGACATGAGGGAATGCTTTTGTTTTGCTGAAGTGTGCTGCTATGTATGGGATATAGGGCAGAAGACAACTTTGTGTTTGTGTTCTAGCCAAAGTTGATCACATTTGCTTGTTGATTTCAATGGGAGGATTAAGTATGTGCTCGACGAGTACAGCTTTTAATTCACAAACCACAAGGCTTGTGTTAATTTGCCAGCATAACTGAAGTCAAACCGTTAGAAAAATCTGACATTTTTATGAACATAAAATTTTGGCGTCTTTTGCACAGCAGGAGCTTCTCAGCACTGAAGCCTTGTGGCAAAAATATCAAGCAACTGAAAGGTGGCTATAGGGATATTGATGTACTGCACCCACAGGCAGCAAGGGCTCCAGGTGCTGAGTTATCATTTTTTATTAATAAAAGCAAGTATCTAGTCCTTCTAGAAAGAAAGTTGTGAAGCAAAATGTGCAAGTACCCTCTTAAGTGATTTCTGTGAGATAAGATAGACAGGTTGCTCCTGCCTTTCAGTGCTTTAAGCTAATGAGTGAAGTTAGAACTGTGATTGGCAAGTGAGTTGTTTCGACACCAGGAATCCTAGGTTGCTAAAGAGCTCTCCCCAATAGAGTACTTCTGTTTCATTTTGTCATCTTTACAATCTCCTTAGTTTGCCTTCCTTTTTCCCTCGCAACCAGGATACATCTTTCCTGTGCTGGATTTGCCTGAGATTGAAGGAAGGTGAGGACAGGTGACCTCACCTAGGCCCGAAGTCACCCCCCCCCAAGCAGGCTCAAAGCTTCTCAAAAGCTTTTCAAAATCATTTTCTCAGCAGCTAAGCATCAGAAACATTCCGCTTGTTGTAACTAAAAAGATTGCAACAAGGTAGAGAACAGAGCCCATTGTCTCCTCAGGCCTTTCTCAGAACCACATTGCAACTTGCTTTCTCTCCGGGAACCATGCCAAAGCACAAGAATGAAACAACGGGAACACTCTGAAAACCCCCTCACCCCCTTTCCTGCCAAGAGTCCACAATAGTTCCAAGACAGCTTTCTGTACATGCTCAGGAACCTCAACATGGGGCAGGACTCCTGAGGGAGGAGAAAGGGGGAGGGAACTAGAAAGGGGTATATATGTTTGTGCACATCACTGTGAACCCGTGCATGCTTTTTGTGACTTATCACACTTGCTCCTCCTACCAGTTCATGGATGGTAGAAATAAAACTTTTTCTCTGAAACTATTCCTTGAGTGTCTGTTGACTCCTGTTTGTTTGTAGGTTTGTAGAGATGAATAAAGACAGACAACAAGATATTTTCTTTCAGAGAGCTTGCGTGTGTGCCAGATGAAGGTGAGAGAGAGAGAGAGAGAGAGAGATCTTCCTCTCCCCAGCCCACAGCATCTCCTTTTATTCAACGTTACAAAAGCATGGCCACGAATGTGCTAGTGGCTGATTGGCTTAACACAAGACAAAGAAACTGAAATCTTATTGGCTCATTTGTATGTAAGGCGGGCTTACATCGTTCCATAGATCTTTGGCACATGAAAGCCAGAATGTTAGAGCTGTATTTAGACAGGCATATAAGCTCTTAATCCACCTATGACTAAGATTGATAATGTTATAACGAAGGTGTTTACTAATGTTTAGATTGTTATATAAACTCACACAATTAATTATACATTGAGGATTAACACATCATTGTGATTTACACATCATTGTGAACTAAAGGTGAACTAGAAGAGAAAAAAGTGTGGTATGCAAAGAATGATATACAAAAGGATCTGTGCCAGGCACAGACTTGTAGCTCTGTGTATGCAAGAGAGAGGAAGCGTGATTGATTATAAACAGGTCTTATAGTCTGTTTTAGAAGCAAAGGAGCTAGAAAGAATTCCCAAAATGCAGGGGGAAAAATAACCCGTGTTTTACTACACTGGGACATAGAAATAACATGTCTACATCTCCTCCTTTTTTTTCTTCTTTGCGAGGTAAGGCAACTAGGTGAATAAAGCAACAATACTTCCGGATTAGTGGTTTGCCATCAAATGCCGGAAATAAAACTGCTAGGGTGGATGGGGCAAAAGTACTTCAAGATTAGTGGTGTGCCAACGAATCTCAAAATAATCTTACCCACATCTCCCCTTTTGTTTTTGTTTTTTCTTACTGGTGGCGTTGCCATTTCGCATAATAGGCTGCAAGGAGCGCGCTAGGTGGTGGTGGAGGAGAGAGAAGGCGAGAAAAAAGATTTGTAAGGTTAGGAATGCATTGGAGAAGGCAACAAAACAAAATTAATATACATACAATAACAATGGTATAATAAAAGACATCGCGTAGCCATTTGAGATTAGGTAGCCACGCCGTCGACCACAAGGAAAAGGAATCCCAGAGTCCTGAAAATCCGATATCCTTTTTAATGTGGTGAGTGAGATTTTGTAAATGAGAAATTTGCCTTTGAACGGCCTTAGAATTATCAGTGATGTTAAAACAGCACATCTCCTCGAATTGTTCACAACCATAATGATGAATCATGAGTAGATAGTCCAAAGCAGCTCTCGTCTTCAGTAAACCGTTGTGAAGTTCAGCTTGCTCTGTGTTGAGAAGATGGAGCGCCTGAGACGCAATATTCAGGGATTTTGCTGCAGAGCAAGCTAAAGAATTAATATTTGCGCTATTACGTACAGCCAAACCTGGAACACCTAAGAGAGAAACAGCTAAAGAGATGTATTCAGACCTGCTAGGGAGAGAGACAAGATCATCACAGTCCTCAGACATTTCAACACTGCGCTGATATCTAGAGTAAGAGAAATGATGTTTCTCAGGCAATATGATAGACAGACGGCTTAAGCAGCAAGGTGTACCGTGGCTAATGTTCGCTGGAATGTAATTGAATGTGTAACCTGGGCAGGACCAAAACCAGCCTGCTGGTAGTTCTGTGTACTTATATACATAAGAAATGTTTACATAATCAGAGCAATTGAAGTTATTTTTGCCCATTTTTATGCAATTTGTCTTTGTACAATTTACCATACGGGCGCAGCTGACGTTATAAGAAGCCACATATGGTGTTGTCAAGTCAATTGCTAAAGGTGGGCGTTGGCGCACTTGAGTGCCCCAATTATGGTAGCCAGTATATCCAAGAGTGCGAAGTGAATCATTTTGAGGTAGGGATGTGTAAAACCAAGTATCATTTTGTATGTCATGAGGATCATGGCAAACAGGAATGAGACAAGAGCCAAGGATATCACCAATGGCTACTTGCTGAGTAAGGCAAAATGCTGAGACATTGAGCGTTCTTGCAAACGATTCCCATACATTTAACGATGTGGAATCACCAATAGGGAGAGCTGAAGTAGAGAGAGGCAAAATTAAAATACTGAAAATGAGAATTATCATGGAATTCATATTAAGACAAGCAATGAGGGATAGAAGCTGATTAGTAGGGCTTGCTTCCAGCTGCTGTTCTCTCCTATACTGTTCAGCTTGAAGAGAGAGCGATTTTATTTGGCCCCACGTCACTGGGGGATTGCGATGTCCCCGCTTACGAATCCTGGGGGGGCTGGACGTCACATCGCTGGTGATCTGGAGTTGGTGGTTGAATTGAGGCAGTGGATCTAGAAGAGCCTGTCGCCATGCCATGGTGCAGTCGAATACAACGTGCAGGAACCCACCGAGCACCCTGTGGAGTAGAAACTGCAGCGTAACCCTTACCCCATGTAATCAATTTCACTGGTTCACTCCACTCATTGGAGGGTAGAATTTTATAGCGCACCAGTGGAGCTGGAAGAATTTCCTTTTGCTGGAAATGCTTTTGAAGACGTGTGTAAGAGTGATGATCCTGTATGGAGATATTCAAATGATTAAGAGTAAAGAGTACACTTGACAACCAACTTTCCTTTTCTGAAAGTGAGTTTGGAATGCCTGCTTTCTTTTCCTGCCTGATCAGTGCAGTTTTCAGGGTACGATGAGAGCGTTCAACTATAGCTTGGCCTTGAGAATTATAAGGGATGCCAAACAGATGATGAATATCCCAAGTTTCACAAAATTTAGCAAAGCCTTTTGCACAATACGCTGGGGCATTGTCAGTTTTTATAGAATGAGGCTTGCCCATAACTGACATTGCACGAACAAGATGATTGCAAACATGCTTAACTTGCTCACCTTTTTGAGGCGTGGCCCAAAGGTAGCCAGAGTATGTGTCGACAGAGACATGCAGAAACTTCCAGGGTGAAAAAGGGGCAAAATGAGTTACATCCATTTGCCACAACTGATTTGCTTCCAGTCCACGGGGATTAACCCCAGGGCTGGGATGGCCAATCTGATTGCTGCACTGGGGACACTGCTGAATTATAGCTCTTGCCGCTTCCAACGAAATTTGAAATTGGCGGCTAAGGGCTTTTGCATTCTGATGATGAAAGGCATGACTTTCAATAGGAGAGACAGGCAAAATTTTTAGCAAGGAATCTGCTTTTGCATTTCCATCTGATATGAAACCTGGAAAAGGTTGGTGAGAGCGAATGTGCACTACAAAGAGTGGGTGAAAGCGAGCAGAAAGAAGCATTTGTAAAGATAGGAAAAGACTCAACAAGTTATCATCCAATAAAGGACTTACATAACTGCCTTGCATTCTACATATAACGTTTGAAACATATAAGCTGTCAACAATCAAGTTAATTGGTTGTGAAGAAAAATGATGCAGAGCTTTTACAGCAGCTGCAAGCTCAGAACACTGAGCAGATTTTTGTGGGAGAGTGTACAGGCTATGCCACTCCTTGTTTTGTTGCCAAGCGACAACTCCCCTAGAAGGCGCCCCGTCTGTGAAAACAGTCAGGGCATCCAAAGGAACAGGGGACAAAATAGAAGAGAAGGACAGGGGAAATTGTCTGCTCATTTGCAGGCGAGTATCAGCTGGAATATGACAATCCACGTGACCCACAAAATTAGCTAAAGCACACTGCAAATCCATGCTAGTGGAGAGAGCAGTTTCCCATTGTTCTAAAGGCATAGGCACAATGATTTGATTACAGTCAATACCAAAAAGATGCTTACAACGCCGTCGTCCCTTGCAAATGAGCTGAGCAAGGAGATCCACTAAAGGGTTTATTGTGTTCCTTGGTGCATGATGTAAATAAAGCCATTCTAGTATGTGAATTTTAGATGGACCCATCTGTATAATTGCAGCAAAAGGTTGTACAGAATCTGTCATTATGACTACATCAGGCATAACATTAGGGATTGCTCTATCAACCCATTGAGTACGCATGATTCCTTTCAACTGTTTAACAGTGTTCAGTTGATCAGAGGTCAAGGTGATTTGCTCACCAGGAGACCGATGGCCTTTTAAAGCTGAGAACAATGGCTTTAGCACTTCAAGAGGGATTTTAAAATAAGGCCTTATCCAGTTAATATTTCCCAGCAATTGTTGCAGTTGTACATATGTCATTGTTTTTGAAATATGAAGTTCAGGGATTATTGGAATAGAATAGCTAGCTATCATTTTATGTCCTAGATACTGAAAGGGGGGGGATTCCTGGACTTTCTCTGGAGCAATTTTTAAGCCATACATAGACAAACAGGTTATTAAATCATGTTTCCAATTAGGGGGAAGGACTGGAGAATAGAAAACAAGATCGTCCGTATAATGACATATCTGAAGATGTGGATACTTAAGACGGAAGGATTGAAGTGCCTTATCCACAAAATATTGGCACATAGTGGGAGAATTTATCATTCCTTGTGGCAGAACCTTCCAGTGATATCTCTCAGATGGTCTACAATTATTTAATTCTGGAATTGTAAAAGCAAAAAATTTGCGATCCTTTTCATGCAGGGGAATAGAGAAAAAACAATCCTGCAGATCTACTATAGCCAATTGATATGAATGTGGAATCATATTTGGATTAGGCATACCACATTGCAAAGGCCCCATGGGTTCAATAATACTATTTATGGACCTCAGATCGTGCAAAAATCTATATTTTCCATTTTTCTTCTTAATTACGAAAACTGGGCTATTGAAAGGGCTGACAGAAGGTTCTATATGGTCAGCTAATAATTGCTGATCGACCAATTGTCTCAAAGCAATCAATTTCTCTGTAGTAAGAGGCCATTGCGGAATCCATATAGGATCAGTGGACTTCCAAGTAAGTGGAAGCACAAACTTACTCATTTATTTGAATGGTTGCTTGTAATTGTTGCAACAAATCTCTTCCCCACAAATTAAGATGGATTTTGAGCACACAGGGCTGAATATATGCAATAACTTCAGAGCTATCAGGCAAAGAGACAGGCAGCCACTGTGCGCTTTTGTAAGAAGTCTGATTACCTCCCACACCCCACACTTCAGGAGAAGTTTCAAGCGGCCAAGTTGGTTCCCAAAATTTACTGGAAATAACCGAAACATCCGCACCAGTGTCTATCAGACCCTCTAATATTTTTCCATTAATTTTATACTTACGAAGGAGTTTCTCTCTTCCAATACGTTGGGTCACAGCTAGAAGCTGAGGGGGAAAAGATAAAGAGAGCCTGTGCAAATTAGTGTCAACAGCAGAAACAGCATCAGGTGGAGAAGGCAGCATCACCAATTGCGCCCAAGATTCTCCTTTTGTTAACTGCATGGGCATATGGCTCCAAAATTGAACCATGATTGTGCCCACATAGTCAGGAGACAGGACACCTGGGATGACCTGAATGCCTTGTTTTGCAGCAGAAAATTTTGGTAAAATTAAACCTGTGACTTTAGAAGGAAGTGGGCCTGCCATTTGGCTGGCCATAATTACAATTTCACCAGGTAATGCAGTGTATTTGGTCTCTTGATTTATCAAATCAATAACAAATTCAGAAGGCACATTTTTAGAAACCTTTGCAGCAGCAGAAACTAAAGGCTGACAACTCTCTATTCTTGGGGGCCCGAGAGTTGGGGCCCTAAGGAGTTTCCCTGAGACCTACATTGATTTGCCCAATGATATCCTTTCCCACACTTTGGGCATTTTTTGGAAGGCCTGGTCGTGGTATTTGCAGTATTATCCTTACGTGCAGTTCCCCTTGGGGCTGTGCACTGTCTGGCAAAATGACCCGGACGCAGGCAGTTAAAACAATTTCCTGTTGGTTTCGCTGAAGCCTGGATTGCAGAAGCAAGCAATGACATTGTATGTGAATGCGTTCCAATTTCTGCACACGCCTGTATCATGTCTGCAAGACTAAATTTTGAGCGAGTTACAACAGACTGCAGTAGTTTTTTAGAATCAGAATTAGAATTCTCATAAGCCAATTTTTTCAGCAGCTCATCCTGAGCTGTCACATTGTCAATTTCTCTAGTAATTGATTCTTTTAATCTATCTATAAATTGATGGTAAGGTTCTGTATTATGTTGTTTAACATTTACAAAGGAACTCTGGGGCTGTCCTGAAACAGGAATTTTACGGAATGCACGCTGTACACAAGTTGCTGTGCGTTGAAAGTGTGAAGGTGACAACACGGCTTGGGCAGCCAAGGTATCAAAAGGAGGAGCACCAAAAAGCTGGCTTGCTGTATGCATTGGATCAGCCAGAGCTATGGCAGCATGTTTAAATTCATTTTCAAAAACTAAAAATTGCGCTGCAGTTAGCATCATCCTCATTAAATCTTTCCAGTCAGTCGGAATCATTGTATAAGAGGTGGATATGCCCTCTATGATACCCGTAACATAAGAAGATTTAAGACCTGAATCACTAATGGCTTTCCTTAGGTCCTTCATTACAGCATAAGGCAATTTCTCATGATATACCTGTAGCTGATTACCTCCAGGAGCATTTTGATAAGTGAGAGGGAAAATTAATGGCATTTCACCAGCCCATGCAGCTGTTTCTTCCAATGAAAAAAGCCCATCTTGCTTAGCTTGTAAAAGCCCAGCACGGACGGCTCCATATTGTTTTGGCAAAGCAGCATGTTCAGAAGACAAAGAGGAAGGGACAAAGGCATGCTGATTTGCTTGTTTAGGCAGAGAAGGGGGGTGAGGGGGGATGGGGGGGAATTTGTAAACTGAGACGGTTCAGGAGCAATGGAAGGAGAGGAAAAAGGAGGGGGGTTTTGGCTGGGTGATGAAGGAGATAAAGGAGGCAAAATCAGAGGGTATGGTGGGGGAGGTGTTTCTGCAGTTGCCAGCAATGGAGAAATTGAAAGAGAGGCCTGTTCTAATTTTGCAATGGCCGTTGCACATTTTTGCCATGTGAGTAGACAGCTGATTGGAGCGCGTGGCTCGGAAAATAAAATTTTGCCGATCTTCTCCCATGTGCTAATTTGCAATGAGCCTTCTGCTTGATAAAAAGGACATTGATGATTTATTTCCTGTATTAGCTGTTCAATCTCTTTTAGAGAAATTTGAACTTTGTCTATTGTCTGTCTTACTAACGAAAGAAGTTCTTTCGCGTGAGCCATTTGCACCTTACTTAAATCCCCTCCCATACTAACGAATTAAGCGCTTTAGACTTTTTCCCAGTCGGATTAGTATGAGGAATGCTTTTGGCTTTAAAGGGATCTCTATGGGGATCTGATTACTTACCTTTCTTCAGAATCACGTCAAGGGGTCACCAGATGTTTGTTTGTAGGTTTGTAGAGATGAATAAAGACAGACAACAAGATATTTTCTTTCAGAGAGCTTGCGTGTGTGCCAGATGAAGGTGAGAGAGAGAGAGAGAGATCTTCCTCTCCCCAGCCCACAGCATCTCCTTTTATTCAACGTTACAAAAGCATGGCCACGAATGTGCTAGTGGCTGATTGGCTTAACACAAGACAAAGAAACTGAAATCTTATTGGCTCATTTGTATGTAAGGCGGGCTTACATCGTTCCATAGATCTTTGGCACATGAAAGCCAGAATGTTAGAGCTGTATTTAGACAGGCATATAAGCTCTTAATCCACCTATGACTAAGATTGATAATGTTATAACGAAGGTGTTTACTAATGTTTAGATTGTTATATAAACTCACACAATTAATTATACATTGAGGATTAACACATCATTGTGATTTACACATCATTGTGAACTAAAGGTGAACTAGAAGAGAAAAAAGTGTGGTATGCAAAGAATGATATACAAAAGGATCTGTGCCAGGCACAGACTTGTAGCTCTGTGTATGCAAGAGAGAGGAAGCGTGATTGATTATAAACAGGTCTTATAGTCTGTTTTAGAAGCAAAGGAGCTAGAAAGAATTCCCAAAATGCAGGGGGAAAAATAACCCGTGTTTTACTACACTGGGACATAGAAATAACATGTCTACAGACTCCCACTTCCCTTTCCCAGGCGCAATATTTTTCCCACCTGAGGGCAAAGCCTCATAAGGCTACAAGATGACGTACTTCCTAGAAGTTATTTTCCACAAATACTATAACACAATAAGTGCAGGTGCATGTTACGGCACAGGACAAATGTGAAAACTTTGGGAAGAGGCTTAGGTATGTTTTTTGCTGTGCAGGACATAAGGACAAGGCACTTGCTAAGAATTCGCTGTATAGAGAACTTACAATGATATACATGTCTACACGGAAATAGGTCTCTTTGCATTTAATGGAGCTCATGCCAAGTAAGTGGGTGCAGAATGACCACCTAGGCATTGGTTAGGATTGGGGCAAAGCAGGGGTCTTGTGCCTTTAGCAGTTGTGTGGCAGACAGAAATCCAGCTGGTTTAGCCTTTTCTAGTATGGAAATGCCATTATGGGCAAAGCTTCGCCTGTTCACATACTGTCTGTCATTTTATTACGTGTGGCCACTGATTTATTTTTGGGCCCTCTACTCTGCCTGCAAAAGAGGCCGCAAATGTGTCATGACAATATGCAAACTTTATGCAAATATGTGTTTTCTCTTGCAAGTGGGTCAGAGGGACCAATCCATATGCCATATACCCAAAGGGCCCATAAAATCCTGTTGGCACCCCTGCAAAAGGAGATTCCATTGCTTTTTTTTTTTTTAAGTGAAAACTAGTACAGTATTATGAAACCATAAAGTTTCTGCATCAAATGTTGTCTTTGCCAGGCACTCGCTAGATGGCCTTAAGCAAGCCATTGTTTACGGGGAGTAGAGGATGGTAAGGGTGAGGCAACACACTAGATTAGAGTGAAAGTAAGCCTCAGCTTTGTTGAATAAGCAACTGCTTGCATTTTAGGCATTGTGGGGTTCCGCCTGGGTATACTGCTAGCCATTCTGCTGTTCAAAAGCATGGAAGGAAGAATGGTGCAAGAGAGTGACGCACAGCATAAATTAATAATGCAGAGTTTTAAAGAATAAGAGCTTTACTGAGTTAAAATAAACTTCTTCATAAACAACATGGTTCCAAACTGCTCACAACTGAGGCAGACTGACTCTGACTGAAATCTTACAAAATAAAAAAATTCCTTCCTGTAGCACCTTAAAGACCAACTAAGTTAGTTCTTGGTATAAGCTTTCGTGTGCATGCACACTTCTTCAGATACACACACTTCTCTGGGACCTCTTTTGAAGCAAGCGGCTGCGGAGAGAACCGATCTCCCCGCAACCGCTTGCTTCAAAAGAGGTCCGGGGGCAGCGGGAAGCGCTTCCCGCTGCCCCCGGACCTCTTTTGAAGCAAGGGGCGGTGGGGAGAAGCGATCTCCCTGCCACCCCTTGCTTCAAAAGAGAAGACCCGCTGTCCCCGGGGCAAGCTTCGTTTTGCGAAGCAAGCCCATAGGGAAATTCGTCTTGCGAGGCAACTTGAAAACGAAAAAACCTTTCGTTTTGCGAGTTTTTTGTCTCGCAAGGCGTTCGTCTTGCGGGGTACCACTGTACATATGCACATATTGACTTCCTTCCTCTGTTTTGAGACCTCAAATTTTTAAATCTTTCTGAATTATTGTGTGGCAATAAAAATAGTGATCTGTCTTAAAACTTTACTGAAATTATGTCTATGAATCCTTTGAAAACTCGGAAAGGGTTCTATGAATAGTGGGGAACCTGTGGCTCTCCAGGTGATGCAGATGATCTCTTGGCCGTGCTGGCTGGAACTGATAGGAGCTAGGAGGCCAATGACATTCAGAGGGCAATGGGTTCTTCATTTCAGGGTTATAGATAAAACACTGTTGGTCAAAATAGGGGAAATAAACAGATAGACAGTAGTACAATTATGCAAAAGCTTCAGGAGCTTTGTTACATAAAACATTATTTATTTGATATGTTTACAAGATCCCCTTCTCTAGGTTTCATAGAAACAAAAAGAAAATGAAAAACGTTGGAATAAAACCATGCTGCAAAAAAACCCTTCCCACAAGAAGCGTAGGAGATCTAACACATTTCTTAATTGCAATAGTGGACCTTCTTAAAACACGGGCAATTTATTTGCTGCTCTTCCAACTTACAGCACTGATTCCCACAATTTCCCATCTCCTCCCCCCCCCCCGGCCCGTTATCCCAGTATGTCGTTTACAGTTCAATGTCAAATTGACCTTCAATTTCATTAGCCACAATGTAAGCCCTGGGTTTCAGAAGATAAATGTCTCTTTATGCGGAATGAAAAACCTTTTTTCACAGACCCCCTGTGTGCCACACTTGCAAAGTAATTTTAGTGCTCAAAAGTGTAAGCTTCCTTTGTTTGCCTGCTGTACTTAGAACAAGGCAGCACAAGAATAGCTGTCAGAAGTATAAACAGTAGCTACTAGCTTGTAAGAGCTCCTTAAATTCTGACGGCCTTTTCATTTGATAACAAACCAAGCCCTGCTTGTAAGGAGACCAAAGATGCTTTGTTCTTGCCTACACCTCAAACCACCCTCTATATGGCCAGAGACACAACTTTTCTACCAAAATGTCTTGCTTGAAGCATACCTGCAGTCAGCATTTATTAGAGGAGTGTTAGTATATCTCCAGACCTTTTGCACGGGTGAATCCTAAAGTGATTAAAACTAAGTGGAACTTTCTGTGTTCTGCACAGCTTTTAACATAGTATTTGTGCTTAGTACAGGTTAATTTTTTTAAAAAATGTATTAATTGATCGTACTTGCATCCCATTTTTTTCCCTTTTGGAAGATCAAAGGGGTTTACATGGAGTCCCAGGGTCACCCATCCATGCACTAATCGGGTGTCACATCCACTTAGTGTGAACAGTGTTACAACGTTGGGTGATTGCAGAATAATCACCAGTTAAGGAAAACTTTGCAATTTCTCTACAATTAGCGCCTCTGGAATTCAAAAACTCACGATCAGTGAACAATGGTTCTAAAACTACATTTCTAGATTTTTAAAATTCTGGTTGATCTTGTTATGGACACAATACCTTTACTGAAACCACACTATCAGAGAGCTCTATTGTATAAAAATTGGAATCCATCAATGCAAACGGCTATGGGTATTGTTGCTATGTAGCTTTCACATACTAATTCTTGCCAGCCTATTCATAACATGGAACACTCTCAGGAGAAGCTTGTGTAAGTATAGCATTCTTCCCTGAACTGGTCTCATTAAGTGAAGTAGGCTAAACTGACCTGCACTGTTCCTAAATCAACTGTTAGCTGTGATGTGAACAGCGTTTCTTCAGGCAGGCTCAGAAACATTGAACACCTTCCTCGTTTCTTAGAATGGTAATGGTGCCCACCTGAGAGGTGTTGGAACTGAATTCCTACTGAAAAAGCCATGATGGAAAACTTGGTAATTGCAAGCATGCTCTACTAGGGCAGTCAAGTGATGAGATGTTCTGGAGGTGGGACTAGGGCAAGGCATCAGCCCCAGCTGTGGCATATGTACGAGGGAGCTGAGACTACTTTGCTTGGTAGACAGGCAGGGTCCTAACTGGAGGGAGGCTTCCAAGCACATTCAACCAAACATGCTCTTCAGAACTTCGTTTTGAATGCGCTGAAGTCTAACGAGCCTGCACAAATGTAGATGTTGGAAACCTGCGTGCCCCACCTTCTCCCCACTTGAAGCACTGTTATGTTCAGGGAGATACCTGAGTAGGGTTTAGGCGCATGAGGAATCTGGGGCTGTTGGTGACACAGTAGGGCCGCCATATGTCGGATTTCCTTAAAAAAAAAAAAAAAAAGCTCAACTAGTTCAATATCCTGGTTTCTACTTTTTGAAATATGGCAACCCAAGGCATACTTTCTCAGATGGCTCCATTTGCTTTCTCAGTTTGACTGGGTTGTTGTTTGTGGGGAAGTGGCACAAAAAATCACACAATCTGTTCATGTCCAAGAAGGGCTATGCGGGTCTTCTAAGGCCACAGCTTCCAGGTTGATTTCAGGATCTCTGTATCTGGAAATGGTGTCAACTCCCTCTTCTAAGTCAGTGTAAACTCACTGAGTAGGCCTGTGGCAGAGAGCATATAATCACAAAAAAATACATTGGTACTGTTGCAGCGTTCTTATGCCATCCTGCCATATCGATTTCCAATCCAGGTACCTAAGAGGTGGTCCCTTTACACCGGCTTTTATTGCCCATGCAACTTTGAGAAATTAAAGCTGTCATTCCTGTTATTTTTCTTCGAGAATTAAATTCACTGTAATGAAAGTCAAAAAGTTTCCTTGTTGGTTTCTCTCATTTTGATTATCTATGGTTGCACAGCATATTACATGATCACAGCAATGTTCTTTGGAGATATAATCATCAAAGAGTGTTACTCAGTTGGGGAAGTACATGTGAGGGAAATAAATAATGGAACAGAACAGGGGGCCATTAAATATATTATTTTGTTTTCTGTGCTGGGAGGCTGGTTTACGAGGTAGGGGGTATCCTTTTTCTAAAGCAAGAATTCTGATAACTGCTCCTTTCAGCCAATCCATCTGTTTGGACTGGAAGCCCTGAAGCCCTGGCAAACCTTGAAGGTTTAGAGACAGTCAGTATTGAGTCTGGTCCTCCAAGCTGTGAGCATCTCAGCAGCTCATGCAGCTCTAATTTACAGATAAATGCATGCATCCCTAACATCAGATGTTCCAAGAAATTTTGAATTTGGCACTTAAACGATCTCACCAATTGTTCCATGTATGAGGTTTCATAAAGCTTGTTTTCATGTAGCGCATCAAATGTAAAAACCTTGTTAATACTAATTACTGATTGGACTAGAGGAGAAGAGAAAGCGGCTACCAGAGTGTTCAAACATGTGTGTCCCTGACTTATAACAGGGTTGAAAAGCAGCTGGCTGTGTATGGATAATTACCATGACTCGGTCTGACGGACCCCTATTGTTTATCAAAGTTGTGAGTCTCTCTCTTAAACTGTTCAAACATAGAGCTCCAATAATCGTGTCAAGAAAGTCTTGTTCAGCCAGCTGCTTTGTTAAATCTCATTGCCTATTTGTTCAAATGTACATTATCTTCCTGTGTCTGCTTCAGTGCTCATATTGTGACAAAGGCAGGAGTATGAAAAGACTGGCCCTCTCAATCAGAGACAAATGGTTCCAGCTTTCTGTAAATCTGCAACACTAATTGCTTCTGAAGTTTTACAAAAATGCTGCCATTTCACAATATGCTTGCATACTTCTATGAGGTTTGATCTTGCTTTTATACTGATATAAATAAGAATTAACTGAGCTGAAGTGAAGCCTGATTCCTGTCTAAGCAGAAACCTGTTACGGTTACGGTGTAATAGAAATCAAATTCTCAGTTCTTTTTTAATCTGAAAACTTGCATTCCTGTTGCAGTGTAAAAATGATCAGAGTGAACTAGTGTGTCATTTGCATTTTGAGAATTCTGCAAAGGAAATATGGGAGTACACTCTAGGTCTTCCCCTCATCTCCCACCAACCAGGAGCAAAACATTTGGAAACAAGGTTAAAATTCAATGAACCTTTGTGATCCTCTCCCCCGCACCCCCCTTCCAATCCCATACTGCCTTTGCTAAAGTGCCATCTGCACTGATGGTGCTAAATAACTAAATAATGATACTGCCATCACAAGTATGAACTGA
Source organism: Podarcis vaucheri (assembly GCF_965113315.1). Classification (NCBI taxonomy): domain Eukaryota; kingdom Metazoa; phylum Chordata; class Lepidosauria; order Squamata; family Lacertidae; genus Podarcis; species Podarcis vaucheri. The sequence continues at coordinate 50,868,124 of NC_138767.1, forward strand.
TGGGTATACAGGAAATGGTTTACTTGAAAACAGTTTTGTTTGTTGTGGTTTTCAAACTTCCTACTTTCAGGAAACACTTTCAGTTTGTCTGCTGAGGAACAGATTGATTCAAAATAAGAGACGGACATTTGCAGCTTACCACCCTTTTCACACACACATACACACAATGGAGCAGGCATTTAAGGATTCCAAAACTCAGCACTGCCACTTTAAAATACAGGTGGGAACTCACAACTGTGAATGTTCCTCTATGAAGCAAAACCAACAACAGCAAAACACTGCACATAGCTAGCTCACATAGTAGGCTGAAGCTAGGCTAGAACCCTTATCTGTGAAGGTAATAACATAAGAGCCCTGATGGAGCAGATAAAAGGCCAGTCTAGACCAGGATCTTGTTCTTCTAATGATCAACCAGATATCAATAGAAAGTTTACATGCAGGGCTCAACAACAACAGCCATCTCCCCACTTGATTGCCTCCAACTGGTATTCAGAGGCTTACTGAATGGGGTGTTAGGGATAGTACATCTGGTGGGAAACATGTTGTGCTCCTTCTGGGGTAGTTTGTCCACCTTTAGCCCCCACCCTGCACTCAGCTCCCATCTGTATGTAGCTCCTAGAAGCTGTCAGCATGCAACAGTGGCCTGGGAAACGGGTGTGACCACCAAGGTTTTGAGATCCATCAGGTGAGAGTGGCCAATGGGTCTCAAACAAAGTTGCCATACATCCAGACATAGCTGGAATACTGCAGTCGGACGTATGGCACCCATGTCCGCAGTATAAAAAAAGCTCAGCAACTTTCAAAATTTCACTTTTTGAAATATGGCAACCCTAGAACCCTTGGTGAATTAGGGACTTCCCCTGCATGAGAAGACAGGCTCCAGTGGAGGTTGGCTCACAGAAATCCGGAATGGAGTTCTTAAGACACTTGGATGGTGTCTTGTGCAACTCCTTCCGATGTATAGCTCTGCTTCCCTTTGGATCACATCAGCGAGACCGGGGGGGGGGTTGCATCTGGGCAGCCCAGGACCACCATACACAGTGTCCTGGCTTGCCTCCTGGAGAGGTCACTTCAGAGCTGCTAAAGCAGAAAAAAACAATGCAGAAGGCAGCAGTTAAGAGTTAACTGTTTCTGCAGCCACAGCAACCATTCTCCAGTGGTTTCATTTCACCCCTGGAGGTTCACTGCATTGTCTCTCAAGAGAGCGGGATGCCAACACACTGCCTCTGTAGCTAACAGTGAAGCTATCATGGCTAGTAGCCACTAATGGCCTTATCCTCCACGAATCTATATAATCCTCTTTTAAAGCCCTCCAAGTTGATGACCATCACTAGGTCTTGCAGGAACAAATCCCATAGTTAACTATGTGCTTTGTAAAGAAGTACTTTCTTTTTCTCTCCCATTTCAGGGGTAAAATTTCTGTCCGGGTAGATTGATTGAAGTTGCCAAAATGTCCGGGGTTTTTTCTTTGATTCCAAGGGAGCACACACACACTCAACAACTGCCATTCTGGGAGAGCAATGTAGAACAGCTGTGCCCTGGAAGTGGAAGCAGTGTGGTGAGAGAGAGCCAGTGTGGTGTAGTGGTTAAGAGCGGTAGTCACGTAATCTGGGAAACCGGGTTCGTGTCTCCGCTCCTCCACATGCAGCTGCTGGGTGACCTTGGGCCAGTCACACTTCTGTGAAGTCTCTCAGCCCCACTCACCTCACAGAGTGTTTGTTGTGGGGGAGGAAGGGAAAGGAGAATGTTAGCCGCTTTGAGACTCCTGAAGGGGAGTGAAAGGCGGGATATCAAATCCAAACTCTTCTTCTTCTTCTTCAAAGCAGTTGCTTTCATGGCAGAGAGGTGGGAGGGATGCGGCGACTTGGGAGCCCTGCAGGCCTAGTGCTGTTCGGCTCTTCCCCACCCCAAAATGGGCTTTTACTCTGCCCAATCGCCCCTGGCCTGGCCTCCCTCGCCACCTCCCCAGGAGCTGGGGAGCCCCCAGACGAGGAGGGCAAGAGCCAGCACCTTTTCCAAACCCCTTTCTTCTTCTTTTCCTCTCTCCTTTTGGTTTTCTTCAATCCCTCCCTCCCTTCTTCTGCTCCCTACCTCTCTTTCTCCTCCTCCTACATAAAAAGTTGCCGTTTTCCTTCATTTGCTTTTCCTGGGCTTTTAAATTATTTTGTATGTCTTCCACCCCACCCCACCGTCCTGTGCACGCCCCAAAAAGGGGGAGGCAACTTTCTTTCTATTTATATGTCTCTCCTCCATTTTGCATGCACAAATTTTGCCCTGTCTCTCCCCAGCACCCTCCGATGTTGCTCCAGCATGCACCCCTCCCACAGCATGCTGGCACATGCCTCCTCCCACACCCTCACACTGGCAAATGTGTCCTCTTTTTGCACGTCAAAATATGGCAACTCTATTGATGGTGTATTTTGTGGATGTTTTAAAGTGGTCTTCTGTACCTTAACATGTAAAAATAAAGGCTTCTGTCTAGCTGTAGTCATGCATGCATCTAGTCACAAACTACTAGTCATACTGCACAGTTGGTGGCACCAGGTACGGACATGCAGCCCCAGACATCAAACAACACATCCAACCAGTTCAAAAGGGATTGTATAAGTGTTGCAATACAGATGGACACCTGACCAACTTAGAACCTGTCTCAACAAAAACTAGGTAAAAGGCTACTTTTATCTAATTGGGGTGCCATTAAAAAAAATCTTTGAAGACTTCCATTCTGTCATACGTTCTGCTTATGTGTTTTCTTAAATTATTGTAGGAAGATCAGATTATGTACTCTTTTGACTAATGGGCTTCCAATTAAGTTACTAGATTTAAGACAGTTTTGTTTAGATTTAGTATAGGTTTTTGCCCCCAACTTTGTGTTTATTGAGCTCAAGTTATGCTTGTAGTCCATAAACATAAACATAAATAAAAATCCATAAACTAAGAAGGGGTGCTATAAATTATTTTATGGGGAAAGCACTGTTGGGTGAAGACTGAACTATGCAATGTATTGAACACATACATAACCTGTTCTATGCCTACACTGTGTAGGTGGAAGTGCACATTTACTTCTTTGTCTGCATTTGCATACTTAAAATCACATTAAATTGAGATATTATTTTTAAACGTGTGAATTTCACATGGTGTATGAAAGTGATGCTAAATAATAAATCATACACCGATAGCCCACCAATCAAAAAGCAGGAATGCACTGCATGAGTAACCTTCTAATTTAATGCAGAGCAGTCTCTTGTGCAGAACTGCTTTTCTTGGATCAAACCATGCTTTTAAACCTCAAACAAGAAGGGGGAAAGCTAGAGTGTAAAAAAAAAAAAAAAGCGCTAGGCAGAACATCTTTTAACACAAATGGAAATGACTTGATAGAATGAAAACAAAAAAAAAAACCTCAGACATTTTTGTGGCTCTGTTTAATCTTGCAGGTAAAACAAGACAGCTCAGAAGTGTGCAAACTATTGTATTCGAAGAAAGGGTATAGGAAAAGGAATAATAAGCTACAAATCCAAAGTGAGACAAAGAGAAAATCTTAGGGCCTTTCTAGATTATTTTGTCCATGCACGTGTGCAAAAACTGCTAAGTTGTAGTTGTACAGGTTGCAGATGCAGTATATTTTTAGGGAAATTCTGTATTTTCAAGATTAAAATTGATGGCTCAGTTGAAGTGGATGGTTGTTCTTTGGATCTGTGCCATGATTTAAACAATATTTTGTCACTGGCGAAATGCTTTCTTAGATGCACTTTCCAGGCATCCTGCTATCAGGTAGTTTGTTTGGTTTAATGGTGATGCTCAGCCTTTTCCAGATGCTGTTGCACTCCCTTTAGCAGGTTCACAACTTGGAGGTACTCTTAGATTTAGCCTTATCTTTGTAAACCCAAGCTTCTTTCATGGCATGATACATCTTTCACCAGCTATGATCAATAGGTGAGCTGCTCCTGGTCCAACACTGGATGACTCTGGGTACAGTTATCCATGCTCTGGTAGCATCCTCCTTAAACTTCTACTGATTTCTACCTTTACATATCTAAATCCAAGTACCAGAAAGATTACATTTTCCTGCATTTTCCTGTACTAGTATACACATAATCCTATTGGAGGCTATTCTCATCCATGCAGATGAGGCATGTGAGAATTAGTACAGGACTTTTTCTGTGGTGGCTCCTTTTGTACACAATGTTCTCCCCAAGGAAGCTCATCTGACACCAAGTCTGCTGTCTTTCCTGTGTCAGGTTAATGCATTTTATTTGCCCGAACATTCTTTTTGCAGTGCTTGTTTAATTGCTTTTGCATTATCAAACATAATAATCTCCATTAACCTATATTGGTACATGATCCAATATATGGCCATGGTCACAGTGTTTTCTGCATTAAGGCTTGTTGCATCAAGCTGCTGAGGCAAAAGTGGAGTTGCAACGAGGTGGATTAAAAAAAAAGAAGTAATACGCATCATTCAGACTCAGTATTTCTTTCATGTCCCAAATCAAAAAAAATTCCCCTTGCTTCCTGTTTCCTGTGCACTATAGTGTTTCAACTCTGATGTATACTGGTTCTATCATACCTAAAGGCACAATAATGCTATAAAAGGATCAGATATGCTTTTTAAAAATCATATAGTAAAGTCTTCTGTATTTGTCTGTGGGTGGCTGTACAATTAGCACAGTACTACTCTTTCAGGACATGTAATTTTAACTAGTAATCCTGACATCGTTTCCGTGCGTTGCTCTGGTTCGCCGAAGTGGCTTAGTCATGCTGGCCACATGACCCGGAAACTGTACAACGGTTCCCTCGGCCAATAAAGCAAGATGAGCGCTGCAGTCCCATAGTCGTCTGCGACTGGACCTAATGGTTAGGAGTCCCTTTACCTTTACCTTTAATCTTGACAGCATCAGGTTGCATGACAATTCTAGGCAAGAGAGCCACAGCATTACATCATACACTTTATATCCAGATTTTTAATCTAATTGGATTGGCATGACCAACTAGTTTCTATGTGCATCTAGAAATAGTGGGATTGTATATGGTTTTTGTTGTCAAAATGTTTGCCAAGAAGCTAGATAGCTGGATACTTATAGAAATACAGAGTTGCAGCTCCTCAAGACTAGTATTTTATAACTCTTGTTAATCCTAGTTCAGTGTGACAGGTTCTGTAGATATGGATGATAGTCATCTTCCCTCCAGGGTGAAAAATGGCATTCATCTTATCTTAAAGTTAAAGAAGCAAAGCAACTAATTCGCCTGGTACAGCAAGGAGGAACTGCCTGGACAATACAATCACTCAATTCCTGATGGCTTCCTTGAAAGGAGAACCACACTTGAAAAGATTGGACATCCAGCCCAAAGCACTTTTAAGTCTCATTGGTTTTTAATGGGAGAGCTAAGCATACAGTTAACTCTGTTCAATGTAATTCAATGGGATTTAGACAGAATAGATTTAAATTTTTCATTTAGATTTAAACAAGTAGAAACCACATCCTTCTTTTTTTGGTACTGAATGTAATGTTTATTGTTGTTGTAAAATATATTTGATATTGCATGCACAATGCATTACTGTATACTATTTTTTTTAATCATATTTTGAGTGGTTTACCATATTTTATTATACTGTTTGCCTTTGGCTTAAGCAACAAAGATTTGTAAATTTGCAATAGGATTTAAAAGTGATTAATTTGGGCTGAGTTTTACTTAGTGTAAATTTAAAATGTATAAAAAGAATTGACCACCATTGTTCATGGAACTCATACAGCTATACTATACACGATTGCATTTATTCAATCTTTTCAGTGCATTAATATTGTGTTCTTTGTTAAGGTAAAGGTAAAGGTACCCCTGCCCGAACGGGCCAGTCTTGACAGACTGTGGGGTTTGTGCGCCCATCTCACATTTATTGGCCGGGGGCCAGCGCTGTCCGGGGACACTTCCGGGTCACGTGGCCAGCGTGACATCGCTGCTCTGGCGAGCCAGAGCCGCACACGGAACGCCGTTTACCTTCCCGCTGGTAAGCGGTACCTATTTATCTACTTGCACCCGGAGGTGCTTTCGAACTGCTAGGTGGGCAGGCGCTGGGACCGAACAGCGGGAGCGCACCCCGCCGCGGGGATTCGAACCGCCGACCTTTCGATCGGCAAGCCCTAGGCGTTGAGGCTTTAGCCCACAGCGCCACCCGCGTCCCGCGTCTTTGTTACCATGCCACAATTATAATCTGAATTTTGTGCACTGGAGTAAAAACAAAAACATGTCATTGAGAAGTATTCTAAATACAAGAGTAAGTCTGCTTAAACTATTATTATTTTCCCTCTGTTTCAAAGAAATATACTAGAAGCCAGGACAGCTAGCTGACTAAATAGCCTTGGGTATATAAGGTAATAAATAAGATGAATGAATAATTGCAATTTTCATTATGCAAGAATCATAGCTTAATTTTATTTTTATTGGGAACACATTTCTAGTGATCTTGAAAACTAATTACTCATCATTAAAGTATCATGATGAAGACAAGGTAGCTAGATCATTGCTTAAAGCTGAATTAGCTAATCAAGCTCTCCATAGTGTACTGGTAGTTAACATTTTTCTTAGTTCAAATGGCAGACATCTAGGGAGGCAAACATTTGCTGGCCTTTAAATAACTTGCTTAACACAGATCCTTTAAAAGAGAATACTTTAAAAAAAGAATATGCACAAACAAATTTCTAGTATGTGCACCAAATTGTGAATTTTAAGGAAACACCCTATAGACAGCAGTAAAATAAGATATTTTCATCTTTACTTGTTAAAATATTGTCAGAACATATGTGTGTGTTTTAAGAAGGTGAATTACCTGCACTGTTTATCAAAGACTGTTTTTCAAAAGCAGGATTGGTCCTGAGGGTGGTTAATGCCTCTTTGCAGGTAGAATCATAAAAGTAAAGGGACCCCTGACCGTTAGGTCCAGTCGCGGACGACTCTGGGGTTGCAGCTTTACATCTGCTTTACTGGCTGAGGGAGCCAGCGTATAGCTTCTGGGTCATGTGGCCAGCATGACTAAGCCACTTTCTGGTGAACCAGAGCAGCACACAGAAACGCCATTTACCTTCCCACCGGAGCGGTACCTATTTATCTGCTTGCACTGCGTGCTTTCGAACTGCTAGGTTGACAGGAGCAGGGACCAAGCAATGGGAGCTCACCCTGCCACGGGGATTCAAACCGCCAACCTTCTGATCGGCAGGCCCTAGGCTCTGTGGTTTAACCCACAGCACCACCCGCGTCCCTATAGGTATAATCATAGAATCATATAATTGTAGAGTTGGAAATGACCCCAAGGGTCATCTAGTCCCACCCCCTGCAATGCAGTAATCTCCAGACCCATGGTCATCTTAGTCGCCCTCCTATGCACACATTTCAGCTTGTCACTATCCTCCTTAAATTGTGGTACCCAGAACTGGACACAGTACTCTAGATGTGTTCTGACCAAGGCAGAATAGTGTAGTACTATTACTTCCCTCGATCTGGACATTATACTTCCGTGGAGGTGGTGGTACAGCTTCCATTGACCCCCAGGTCAACTACCACCTAGTGGCTAATATCCCCTTTTTGAGTAAGGTGATAAAGAAGGTGGTAGCTGAATGTCTTCAGGTGTGCTTAGGTGGAATGGGTTATCCAAACCCATTTCAATCTGATTTCAGGCTGGGTTTTGGTAGTGAAATGCCCTTGTTCGGTCCAATTGATGATCTGTTTCAATAGAGAGCTGATGAAAGTATGCTGCCTATGTGGTTTTTCTATTTGCTGCCTACCGGTATGTGATTTTTAATACCATTGACCATGGTACCATCCTGGAGAAGTTTTGTGAGGGTGGGAGTTGGGGACAGGGTGCTTTGGTGGTTCTACTCCTACCTACAAGACAACTACCAGAAAGTACCAATAGGGACATACTGCTTAGCTATATCTTGTCTCCCATGTTGTTTAACATATTTATGAATCAGCTGGAAGAGATTGTTTGAGGAGTGTCCCCATGTTCTGGAGCAATGGAATGAGAAAAGCATGGCTGTACCTGGACATGTGACTATTTTTGACACATTAGGCCAGTGGTTCTAAACATGTGGGTCCCCAGATGTTGTTGGACTACAGCTCCCATCATCCCTGAGCTCTGGCCTTGCTAGCTAGGGGTGATGGGAGTTGTAGTTCAACAACATCTGGGGACCCACAGGTTGAGAAAGGCTGCATTAGGCCCATCCTGTAGGGTGGACAGCCATGGTGACTGATGATGAGTAGCTTATGGCCCAGCATTGGTGAAGGATGAGATTTGGTGTGGCAAATGATATGCAAAACACCTTGCCTTTTAAAATGTGGATATATATTGAATATATATCCAGAACTAAATATTTCCTGTAAGAAATTACATCTATACGGACAAAGGTAAAATAAGCAGCAGTTTTTTTTGCGAAAGAAGATTTGACTGAATCATGGAAATCTTTACAACAATAAGTTTATATGTATAGACTCATGTCATTTAATTATTCTTTGCATAGCTATCAGCAGTAGATGTAAAACAAGGTTAATTGAAATGACCAAGCAATGATAATTAAGGCTTAAAAGCCCTTTTTGTTATTTCAGAAATCTTTGAAAATAGTCTTTGGGAGAAAAGGGGCTAAAATTAGCAGCTGCTAGTAACTGAAACAAGAAAGGCAAGCCTTATATAATTCTATGTGTGTGGGTCTTTTTCTTTTTAAACCGCCCAGGCTCACTTTAAATTATTCCTCCATTAGCTCATAGTGTTGTCTACTTCCAGCCCTTGCTGAGCTCACTTCAAGAGCTGCACGCAGCATGTGTCCTATAGTTCAGAACAGGAAGCACTTTGGTACTCAGTATTCATGAGAGATATGGGAGGGGCAGCAGGAGGCAGGGAGGAAAATGAAAGAAATCCAATGCATAAGATCCCACTCACTTCTTTTTATTACACTTGGCATAGAAATGAGGCACTTTGTTTGCCATTATATAGGGCGGACCTGGTCCATGAGCACATTCCTTTCACGGTTGGCTACTTGTTTCTCTGTGTTGTTAACTGGGCAGTAAGTTATATCAACTCACATAGAAAGCAGAACAGTTTCCATGGACGTGCTTGAAGGGTGGGAAGAAGCAGGTCCTGAGGATATGGTTTAAAATGTGGTCTCTTTTTGACAGTGAGTTTTCCCAGGATGTCTGCATCTCCCACACCTTGATTCCGCCACATCTTTTAACTGTGTATCCTTATTTACAGATCCCTTCCTTGTTTCCCCCCCCCATTAAGTTCATCAATAATATTTTTTAAAAGCAAAATTAATAATATAGATTGAATAACAACAAATGACAACAATTTATTTCTTATAAAAGAAGAAGAAACACATTGAAGAAGTTCACTATTATTCAAAGAAATACTAGGATTAATTGAACAGATACAAAATAGATGCATTTGTATATAATGGGTTGAACTTTTTTCAAGTTTTGGATGAATAGTTTTTAACACTGTCTTGTCTTTTACTCTGGGCACCGTCCACAAAGGGCAACAGTGCCACTGTTAAGGCACATGAATTTTTAGAGCAAGGACGACTGAAATAAACGTGCTTAATTCTGGCTGGATTGAACCCATAGCAAATTTTGTCATAGTTGCAATATTCCACTACACATCCCAATTAGGCCTTGTATGTGTTTGCCAATGTGATGAAAAGTCTAGATGGTTAGCAAGGACACAATATTAATGATGTATGAACTGGGCCTGAAGCAGCTCTTACCTATATTTTTATCTTCAGCTGGTCTTCTGCCTTTGCCATTTTTGATCTTTATTTTTCCCTCAAATCCTCATCCTCCTTGGGTTTGTATTATGCTTGTCTGTTACTGGTTCTTCTCTTCTCCCTCCATCTTATCTCTGACTGGGTTTTTTTTACTGCCTTCTGTTCCACATCTCATCTGATACTATACGTCATAGGAATGAAAGGAGCTGCCCAGTATTATCTATTTTGACAGTTTGCCAGGGTTTCAGGCAAGGATATTTTCTCCCACCTGCTACGTGATTTGTTTTGATTTTTTAAATCATTGAGACACAACAGGTTGAACCTGGGACTTTCTGCATGCACAACATGTGCTCTGCCCATCAGCTATGGCCCCTTTCAAAATCCCCTTAGCATCTCTGACAAGGCTTGCCCAGGATTTGAATGCAGGCACACTTGCATCGCAGGCGAGACTCATGCCCCTACACATTGGTATGGAACCTTGTGCTCACACATATAATTAGGGCCACAATGCCCTAATTTTGCCTGTGGTATAGTTAGGTCCAAATCATATACCCCTGTCTATCACCTATCATCAGGACGCGGGTGGCGCTGTGGTCTAAACCACTGAGCCTAGAGCTTGCCGACTCAAAGGTAGGCGGCTCGAATCCCCGCAGCAGGATGAGCTCCCGTTGTTCGGTCCCTGCTCCTGCCAACCTAGCAGTTCAAAAGCATGTCAAATGCAAGTAGATAAACAGGTATCGCCCTGGCAGGAAGGTAAACGGCGTTTCCGTGTGCTGCTTTGGTTCACCAGAAGCGACTTAGTCATGCTGGCCACATGACCCGGAAGCTGTCTGCGGACAAATGCCAGCTCCCTCGGCCAGTAAAGCAACATGAGCACCGCCAGAGTCATCCGTGACTGGACTTAACGGTCAGGTGTCCTTTTACATTTACCTTTATTACCTTTATCACCTATCATCAGGTGTAGAATATGCTGCCAAAGATTAGGTGCACACTCTTAATTGTCCTAACAAGCCTTCCTTTCCGGATGCTGGTAAAATATTGCATATTTTGAATTTGATGCCCTTTTCTGTCACCCTGTGGCAAATAAAGATAAAAATGCTGAATTACAGCTAAACCAACCCCTCCCCAAACTGCAAGCTACAGCTGGGGAGGAAGACTCAGTAGTGCAGATAGAGTGTGCTGCTGATAATAGGAAGCAACTCCTAGAGGCTGTGTGGGCTTCGGCCGCCGCAAAATTGATGGGCATTGTTATTCAAATGCTGTGTGTGCATCATGTTATGTGATTGGTTATGCGGGGCGGGGCTTACCTCTGCTTCTGATTCTTCCCTGAAAGCCCTGCCTGCCTATCAAAAGTGGCCAATATGGAGTGGCGAGTTATGGATCAGGCCTGATGATTGTTGCCAGTTTCCCACCCCTAACCTAGATCAACAAGTCGTCTTGTTGGGGTAGTCTTTTTCACAATTCATTGGTTTGCATATGTCTGTCTCGAGAAGAGTGCACTCTTGGGGGTAAAGTCAAACCGTTACAGCACCTAGTGTGGCTGTACAGACCAATACAGGAGAGACATGAATGGATCCAGTTTAACTTTTATATTAATAACCTAAATCACTTTTCTACCAGGTATCCTTTTCCAATAAAATCCTTGATTTCTGTTTCACCAAGTCCTAGTGATTGTTGACAACTGAAGTGCACCCACCCTCCACCCATCCATCTAAGCCCCTTCATATGTTGCTCATTTAAAGGGGCAAAGCCTTTGGTCATTTCTCCAGTGAGGTGTGGTCTCCTCGGTTCCATCCTCTATTTATTAGTGTTGATTTGTGAATACGGTAAGCCTTTACGCATTGACCTCTGTTCATGTAGGCTTCCCTGGATGATCACACTGGGCCCAGTGAAGGCTACACATGTGGAAATGGGAGGGGAGGGGAGGGTGTGTGCTTGAGACCTTGCTATGGAGCGATTCAGCTCCTGTATTTGGGGCCAGGGAGAAATTCACCTACAGACAAAACTGGGCCTGTCTGGAGGTTTGGCCCACATCGTAGCAACTGTCACAACTTGTTGGTGGCAAAAGGCAATGGGCTGGTTCCTTAGTGCAGAAAAGGGGGGCAGGTAAGGAGACCTTCTCACCACTTCAGTCGAAGTATCAGGGTACCCCAGAAAAGGAATTCATAGAAAGTTTTCTGTCTGAATGTCCAGTTGGGGGCTAACGGGCCATAGAACTTTCCAAATGGCACACGAAGGATTGCCCAGGATTCATGTAATCCTTAAATCCAGGATTAACCCTGAAGGCTTAATCAACCAGCAAATGGGCAGGTTCATTCAGGAGCCATACCCAGTGCCAATGTAAGGCCTACTGACATCTCTAATCAATAAGGTTGTGGCCATTTCAAACCCAAGACACTGTCCTGTCTTCATTTCCACCTATCACACCCCTACCCCCAGTGATGTTAGGCTATGCACCTTGGCCTGTAATAATATTTCTGCAGATAATATTATCTTTAAAAAACAACAACCCACTGGTGACTCTATGTAAATATGTGTTGGATATGGAGGGAAGCGGAGCTGACAAATATTTCAGTCTCTTCCTTTCACCCACAAGAATATGAAGTTTTAAATATATGCAGCTAGAAGCCGATGAAATTATAGCTTTCAGACACTTTATAACTCTCAAACAGATCTGTGATTGATTGCAAGGTGGCATAGCTGCTGGCAGTTTTTGTCGGCACATTTTGATGATGCAGTTTCTTAGGTGAACTTCAAGTACATCAGTGACACCTACTATGTTTCAGACACTTTGAGTGATTTCAAAGCTAATAATTTATGAGAGCTTTTGGAGAAAGTTATTAGGTTTGTCTCAGGAGAGACATTTTTTTTAATCCTCAGTTCTCTGCTGTGTGTTCTGTTTATCTCATCTTATTTTGTTAGTAAACAAATACATAAAACTTGATGTATAGATGTCTGCATTATAACAGGGTGGCGTTACTTTCATTACTTTAATAAAGTTTCCCCTTTGAACATATTTGTGCCAGAGAATCGTTGTGGAGCCATCATGAAGGTGGGATCATTTCATGTCTCACAAGGTTAGTTTAGCAGACTTGATACAGCATTATCATACAGAATGCTAATAACAGCTTGTGTAATCTGCAACTATAACCCATTGTTATACTTTGCCATTGACACAGAATAGCCAGACAAAGTGGAATGCATTGTGGGGATGATGTAGGAAAGCAAAGACAGTCCACAGATACTGCCTTATTCGTTGCAAAAATAATCAAAGAGATCTTGAAAAACTACTCTGCTACATTTTGCAAATGAAACCTTGAGAATTAGAAGCAACACAATTAATCTGTAGTAGCAAGTTTAATTTTAATTTGTTTCACTGAAACATAACCCATCTGACTTTTGATTAGCAGATTTGAATAAGTTATATCAAAGTTTTTAGATCTAATCAACAAGCTACAGACAGTTATATAAACTGTTGCGTGAAGTCAATGAAGAGAAAATAGCCATCTTTCATATATTTGTAGTATTTATCCATGGGACACATTACAGTAAGATTCGTCAGAGTAATTCTAACCCTAATTCTTCTTATCGTCTAGATCAAAATTTATACACATGATTCAAAATATGCTGAATGTTAGTTGCATCTGCATTGACAATGTAGTGCCATATGTAAACCTGGGTAAAGCTGACAGTTTTATTGTGGGATACCAGGTTTATTAGTCATAGTCAAGTTATTTTCTACTTTATGCTCTAAGTGGTAAACAAAAAAATAAACATTCTAAAATAATAGCACATAATCATAATAAAAGTTACAACACCCCTCAAATTTAGCACTAAGAATTTAACAACAAATTGTTTTAAAATACGTCATAGAATCATAGAGTTGAAAGAGACCCAAGGGTCATCTAGTCCAACCCCCTGCAATGCAGGAATCAAAAAGGGTGCTACCAGTTGGGTGTGGGGTCACGGCTGCTCATGCGTGCATATTTTTCACAACATCTGCACAATGACAGTCACATAAAAATGCAAGTCCGTATTTCCCCTTATTTAAGAGCCAGTGTGGGGTAGTGGTTAAGAGCGATAGTCACGTAATCTGGGGAACCGGGTTCGCGTCTCCGCTCCTCCACATACAGCTGCTGGGTGACCTTGGGCCAGTCACACTTCTTTGAAGTCTCTCAGCCCCACTCACCTCACAGAGTGTTTGTTGTGGGGGAGGAAGGGGAAGGAGATTGTTAGCCGCTTTGAGACTCCTGAAGGGGAGTGAAAGGCAGGATATCAAATCCAAACTCCTCTTCTTCTTTAACATGGAGAACCTGAAAAGACAAAAGGGAAAAAAGAAAAAAGTTTCCAGTGATCCATCTGTGATATCTGAATCACTCACTTATAGTACTAAGCCCACACCTGAAAGCACTCAAAGCTTACTAATAGGTCTATTAACAATGTTCAATATCTTCACATATAAAAACATAACCAAAACTGATGGCACTAGTGCTAGGAACCCTCTTCCCAAAACTTCTATACTGAGACTCGAGACGCCAGAAATAAAACAAAACAAAACCCAAAACAGTTATTCTTCTGGAAACAACTCCCTTCTGAAGGCTCCTAGGGTTGGAGAGTTGGAAACAATCTCTCACAGATTGCAGAAACAGTATATATCTCTCTCGACTCCTTCATTGCTGAAGCTTGAAGAATAAATTGACATGTTCTTAACATGTGAAGAAGCTTAAAGGATAAGTGTAACATGGCAGGAGGAGAGCCAAAATGAGATGTGTAGAGGCACAATTTAAGAAAATATATCTTTTTTCTGTAAAGGTTTCAGACATATGTACAAAGGCTAAGGCACCATCTGGACTCTTTTGAAGTTAGTCCAGCAATTTAGTTTTGAAGGCTTGCCCTTTAAACATCTTGACTTAAGTCTCAATAAACAGAATTCTAAAGCATGCCAAGGTAAGAATGTATTGAAATAGTTTGATCTATTCTGGGCAGTTACTGCAGGGGGCAGAGAATCAACATACCCCTTTCAATTAAGAACTGCTATACAGTAATTTGAAATAGATAAGGAAAATTGAGGAAATGGTCATTTCCTTACATTGTTGTCCTTTCCATGTTTACTCAGGAACTGTGTTCAAATCGACTTACTCTCTAGTAAAGCATGTTTGCAACTACATCTATTCAGTTCTTCCTGCTAATGAACACAACAAAATCTTTTTCCTCAGCACAGCAGACAGTGTGGAGTTCTGAGAGCATAGCTTCCAATAAGTCTGCAATGAATACAATTAATGATATGAAGAAAACTTGACACTGAAGTAGTGTGAGGGTACAAGTTAATGCAGGCAGGAAGGACAAGCAGGGTTGGGTTTGGGTCTTGTTTCAGTTGGACGGTAAACATCTGGGATAATTTATAGTGTTGGGGTCATCAGAAAGGAGATCAACATAGTTCTGGACAATTTGGTAGTGTCTGAGAATATCAACAAACAGTAGTTATGCAGCCCTCTAGAAATGGTCTGGCTCATTCAAACACATGAACATAGCATTGCATTTAACACAGGTATGCCATTACTACATATTCCTTCCTTTTCGTTACACACATATCAACAATGCAGCAATGGATATTAGTTAATGCATCTTTTCCATGTCCTTTTAAACGCATAATTGTCCTAAGCTCTGACAGTGTGGAATTACAGAACAACATAATATATCACCTTACATTATGAAAGTTGCAGAGCAGCTTACTGTACGTAAGAGTCAGCAAGTAAATAGCTGATGAGCAAAGTTAAAAATTGCATGCTTGTAGGCCATTCATTGAAAAGGAAGAAGCTCATGATCAGAGGCTGAATAACAGTGCTTCGATTAGTCTTTGCAGATGAAAAATGTGTAACTGGGTTCAAAAAGTATTTACTTCCCTAATGGCACAGAATTCACTTTATATTTGTAGCACTCTATGAGTTTATTAAATATGTCTAGAGAGCAGACTGCACCGATGTGTTTTGTTATAGGTCATAGAATCATATATTTGTAGAGTTGAAAGGGAACCCAAAAATCATCTAGTCCAGTCCCCTGCTATGGACAAATCTCAGCTAAAGCATACATGACAGAAGGCCATCTAACCTCTGCTTAAGAACCTCCAAGGAAGGAGAGTCCACCACCTTCCGAGGGAGACTGTTCCATTGTTGAACAGTTCCTACTGTCCCTCCATGTAACTTGAATCCATTGGTTTGGGTCCTAGCCTCTGGAGCAAGAGAAAACAAGCAAGAGAAAGATCATCTTCCACGGGGCAGCCATTTAGATATTTTAAGATGGCTATCATATCTTCTCTCAGTCTCCTCTTTTCCAAGCTAAACATACCCAACTCCCTCAACCAATCCTCATAAGGTTTGGTTTCCAGACCCTTGATCATATTATTATTATTAGTTATTTATTGAATTTATATACTACCCTTTATCCTGTATGGCACTGCTATGCAAACATTCCAGCTTGTCAATATCTTTCTTAAATTGTGGTGCCCAGAACTGGACACAGGGCTTCAGGTGTGTTCTGACCAAGACAGAATAGAGTGGTACTATTATTCCCCTTGACCTGGGCACTATACTTCTGTAGATGCAGTATAGTATAGAATAGCATTAGCTATCTTTGCTGCTGCATCACACTGTTGACTCATGTTAAGCTTGTGATCCTGTAAGACCCTTAGATCCTTTTCACATATACTACTTTGTTAATTCTATAATCTTATCCTCTGAACTATCTGTAGAAAAATTAATTAATTTTGTGAAAAATTAATTCTGTGAAAAATCAAGCTAAGTAAAGAACAAATTGTATTATCAAGCTATGTATTACTACTGTTGCCATTATTATTTCAAATCATTCAGCCACTGTGGAAAAGCTTATGATAGAAATAGTGTAATAGCTTTAGTCCTATACACACTTACTATGGAAGTAGATTTGACTACAATCAGTGGGACTTACTTTTCAGTAGACATGCATAGAATTGTGCTCTTGACCTGGTTTGCTGAACCAAACGTGTGTTTTTTACACTTCTGTAAAAATAATATTGTGGTTGTGTTGAGATTTAATTTTGGGATAATCAGTATAATTTAATTGGCAGGAGCCAAAAGGCCATTGAGTTAAAGCTGCTTTTTTAAAGGGAGCATCATTCCATCAGGTTTTCACAGTAGAGATATCATAAGTATCTGTGAATATCTGTTCCTGAAACAAAAACAGGATTATTATTATTTTGCAATTTATTCAAAATATTGTCAAATTTAGCATTCAGTATCTGTTGAACAATACTGCTAACCTGAAACGAAACCAGGCTTCAGCTGTAGAATTTTGTGGCAGTCACAAATACTGCTATCTGGTATGCAGTTAAAAGACTTTTTTCTAAACTGAAAGCAGTAGTATTACCTTGGGAGAAATATCGAAGCTTAAAAAAATTATTATCTCACCTATTCCAGACAATGTCCATTGGATTGGATCCAGACTAAATTATACATTTAGCATTCCTAAATGAAGTGGGCAGATCTACTGCCACATTCTAATCCCCACTGGCTTGTGCTGGCCAGGGTGAAAGGTGTCTGTGCAAGTTCTTTGTCACTATGCCAGCTTCAAACTCAAACAGAGGTGAGGCAAGAATTCTTTAGGACTGAAATGAGGAGTTGTGTGGATCTTATGTTACAGAGTCTCTCACTCCAAAATATATGTTGAAAACAATACAAAGATGCATTGAATCCAATTGCTGTTTCAAACTGGTGGTGGGGGGGGGGACCATGGGTTGGAATTAAGTAGCTATATGGTTTATAGTTTTCTGCCAGACCTCTGAAGATATTCCTTTAGGCCTGGAGAGAATATTTGCAAGTTCTCTTAACCCTAGAATCTTTGCTGATTCCACTGGTTTAATGTTTCCAATAAAACTGTGTGTATTTGTCTGTCTTCAGTGGTTTCTGAAGTATTGCTGTTGGCAACTGCAGCCCTTCAGTGACTTATTGCTGAGAGTTGACTTGGATGCTTTGTGCACAGTTGAGATAGTTCAGGTTATGAAACAGTGTATGGGGAAAATCTGTATGGAAGATCAATTCCATAAGCACTTTATAACAGCCACACACACACACACACACACACTCTAAAACAACAACACTGAAGCACAGGGCCATAGTGCCAAAAATATGTCACTAATCTCTACGCTGAAGACAGAAGAGTAGCGGAATATAGATTTGAACTTGCAGAGAATGAGACAAGCAGATGTTCTGTCAACGAATTGATCATTGTACAGCAGAATTAGATAGCACTTTCAATTCCAGACAGTTGTGAGCTCTCTCTGCCAATTTCCCTCCAGAGTAATGCTGTTGTCTTACATTGACTGCCCACTGTGTTTAAAAGTATGTAAATGTGAAATTCAAAGTGGGTCACTGATCACTTGTTATATGTATTTAATAAAATATTTTTAAAGAGTGGGATACATTTAAGAAATTAATCTTCACATGGTCATTTTTGTTCTCATCTTTATGAACCATGTAGAAAGATCACAAGTAGATCATTAGCCCTAGAGTGAGAGAGTAGATCAACAAGCCTTCTGTACTCACTGTTAGCATACAATTCATTCAGTTTGGTTTGTTCATAAATCACACTTTCTTTGCAGACATACCTGAGGCAAGTTTAAAAATTGGAACTTGACAGTCTAATCATATGCATGGTTACAAAGTATGTCACACTGAGTTCAATGCAGATTGCTCCTAGGTAAGTTTGCGTCAACTTGCAACCCAAAACTATAAAATGCAATGCAATGCAAAGCAATAAAAATCAACTAAAGCCAATAGCACTGGTAGCAGTATAAAAAACAGCACCCCCAGATAGCATCCTCTGTAGCAACAGAACTTTTGCTCAGCAGGTGACAAAACCTGCTTTGATTTAGGGATGAGTGGGTTTCATTGGGTTTAGCCCTAAATAGTTTCATGGGTTTGCTCTTCTTTGCATTCTATTCCCTCTGAACTCTAGCTTAACTAGCAGGATTTCTGAAATTAATTTTAGAATTTCATATAGTTTTCAATAACATCTATCCATTGCACATTACTCCTATATTACAGATTATTCACATGCATTGGTTAAACACTGAAAAAGGCAGTCTCCGTGTGATCTTATTCATGTGCTGCTGCACATTGCTAAAACACACACAAAAAGGATTTGTAGATACAGCCATATATATAATTAAACCAAGACAGGTGCTTTCCAGTGTTTTATCAAAGTACACATGTGGATTGATAGTTAGATGTCTGAAAGCTACAATGATTTGTGTGTGTACACGGTAGATTGTAAATTAAAAAACAACAGCAGAACAACGGAAGATTCCTGTTACATTGGTACTGCTTTGGAAAAAACCTAGGTTATTCAGAACTCCAGAATTTTAGGAGAATTTTGAATGTGAAAAATTTTGGAAGCCTCCCCATTTTCCTTTGGTGCTGTGTTTGGGAACTTCTAATTGAGTCTCCCCTTCTGTTCCCTGTGCCTAAACCAGAACAGAAACAGAAAGACCATTTTAGAATTTAATGTCCCTCCTTTCCCTCCCTCCCTCAATGTCCCCTGGAATACAGTGGTACCTCGGGTTAAGTACTTAATTTGTTCCGGAGGTCCGTTCTTAACCTGAAACTGTTCTTAACCTGAAGCACCACTTTAGCTAATGGGGCCTCCTGCTGCTGCTGCGCCGCCAGAGCCCGATTTCTGTTCTTATCCTGAAGCAAAGTTCTTAACCCGAGGTAATATTTCTGGGTTAGCGGAGTCTGTAACCTGAAGTGTATGTAGCCTGAAGCGTATGTAACCCGAGGTACCACTCTATTGGATTTGTGAAGAGGAAAAGATGAGGGCAACTAGCTGATCAGAGGTATAAGGGAGTTCTGCTGAATTCTCCCTCCAAAATTGTACCCACAGAAAAAAAGAAAAAAAGTGGAAGTGATGGATTCTCAGTTGGGGGACACATCTCTTCTCCCCCCTCCCCCACATGATCAAAACCACCCCTACCCCCCAAAAAAACGTAGCTGAAGTTCCCCCTGTGCGCTATGCTAATAAATTTCCACTTACTGAAAGGTCTGAGAGACCCCCTGGAGTTCTTTCAATCTGCCTCCTGTGGTGGCCAACCAGCTCTCTACGCGTCACAGCCAATCTTTTGGGCCTACACAAGTTTTGCTCTCACAGTATTAAGACTGAGGAGGAGGTGCTGCTTCTGAGAGGCAAGGAAGTCTCTCAGGCCTCTCAGTAAGTGGTTGTTTGAGGAAAATACTTTGCTGTATTTTATTATTCTGATAAGGAGTGGGGTGAGGAAGGCTGGAGGCAAAAGGCAGGGAAATGCGAGGCCTGCCTCATACCCTCCTGGGCACACCGTGTGAGAGAGATTACATGCTCACTTCACCTTTCGTTATTATTATTCCTTGTTCCTTTACTCCTCTGAATCAGCCTGCTCTGATTCCCTCACTTTCCTTTGCCCCCCAGAGTTACAGTTCTGGCCTTTTGTGACAGCTTCACTTTCACATTTCTCTTCTCGCAGTGCAACCCCAAGATTACATATCCGTTTGGTACTACGCTCCTGTGAGTTCGGTAGGGTTTCCTCCCAAGTAAATGGGTACAGAATGGCAGCTTTAAAGGGCAATCCTAATCACGTCTACTGAGAAGTAAGCCTGGTTGAACTTTAGGTTTGCAGCCTTAGGCACTTAATGTTGTTTTCCAGTTGTAAAGCCTGTATGGAGTTAGGGGGTTCTCCAGGTTACTGAGTAGGATATTAACTTGGGAGAATAAAATCTTAAATGACTTTGTTTTCAACCTCTCTTCAATTATTCTCTCACCCCCCCCTCCGGCGCACCTCTAAATAAAGTTTTTTTCCTGTACTGTACCATTTTAGGTGCAGGTTGGGAAAAAGAACACATTTGAATGATTTTTTTTAAAAAAATTAATAAACAAACTTCCATATACATAGAAATTCTGAATATCAAGAGAATGATGAGACCTGAGACCTCCAAACCACCCTGAGACCTCTGGGTATAGGGCAGTATATAAATACAATAAAATAATAATAATAATTTCAGTTTTGACTTCTTCCTGACATGCTGTTTTCCTATGCTAGAAATGTTTTTTGTTTTGTTTTGTTTTTAAAGAAAGAGAGTGAGTATGGGGCTTTATTACTTCATTCAGCTGCATGTAGAAAGCTGAATTCTGATAATAATTATGGTCAGTTGGTGTAATCTTCGTGGAGGAAGGCTTCAGGAGTAAACCCTGAGGAAAAATCTGTGGCTACTGCCTTGCAGGACATCTTTGAAGAAAGAAAAGGCTGAGGAGTAAACCCTACACAGGTTCTCTGATTCTCCAGCGATTTGACTGGAAATTGCTTTTTCTGGCAGGGATAGAGCCATGTCATGAAGAACTTCACCAGTTTAATTTCTGCCTGTTAGGCTGCTGTTAAAGGCACAGGCACAAACCCAGTAGGAAAAGTAGTGAATCCTAAAAAGGCAATCCAATATACTTTTCTGGGAGCAAGTCCTACTGCATTAGCTTGGCTTACCTCCAAATAAATTTTCCCTGGATTGGGTACACCACTATAGAGAAGACAGAAAACTGTAACTTTCAAGGACACTTATTTTATCATAGGCAGTCTAGTCCTTTTCACCTGTTCTACTATCAGAGGGCTGACAGTTGATTTCCATTGATGCAATGAGGATACTCATCGGGGCAGACCACCTGCCGCATCCAAAGTGTATGTGCAGGGACTATAGGTTTGCATCCTAATGTGCAGTATATATTGTTATAATAACTCTGACAGTATTTTTTTCTGTAATTGTGTGTGTTTATAAATCTCTATGATTATAGCTTGTCACATGCAGCTTACAACTCTTGGGGCATGTAAAGAATCTTAAAAAGCTGATCAAATGAATTGCATTATAGCACAAAGCCAATATCCTTGCTGAAAGTTGAAATTATGAATTCTGTTGAATGCATCACTCAGATTTTTTGGCTGGATAAGGACCAGTAAACTGATACTTAATTATGATAAGATGGAGGCATTTTGGTGGGTGATTCCCATGTCTCAGAATTGGGGAGAGAGTCTATTCTGGATGGAGTTATTCGCCCTCTGGACATTGGAAAGCATAGTGGCTAGGAGTGCCTGTTTCAGTGCTGGTTTGCCAGCTATGGTTGTTCCTTGACTAGAATAGCCTTGCCATGGTAATCCATGTTCTTGTAATTTCACATCTATATTTCTGTAATGTGCTATAAATTTGGGCAGTGACCAAAAAAGATGGTTTCTCCACTGTAGCATCCCATTTGTGGAACTTCTTACTTTTGGAAGACTACTGGTGGCCAACCGTACAGTATATTTATATCCAATATTATGTCTACAGTATACGAGAGTACCACATTAGTGCACATGCTGGAAACTAAGCAGGAATCCATTATTTAATAATTAAATAATTATAATAATTATTAAAGGTGGTAGCTAGGTTTTTGGGGCCTTCTATTTATGGATGCCACATGTCCACAACCTATGCCTCTTGTTGGATACACACTGCAGATTAGTCACACATGTGCTAGACTTTAATTTCTCTATTCTGTTTAAAATGGGAAATAATTATTTAGACCAAGTTTCCTGGTTATGTCACAGCAATGGATCCTACGTTGGGTTCTGATTTAGGGCAGCTCTACACACATGTTTGGGACTTTATTTTTTATGCATTGTATAAACATGTATGTAAAAAAAAACCACATTAAACACCGGTAGAGCATAAAAATTAGCATCTGCCATATTTAAGGAACAAAACTGGTGTTACAAATCAAAGGCTCAGGAAGGCCTGAGCAAAGAGATACGTTTTTACTAGTTAGCAAAACATCAGTACTTGTATTGATGCCTGCTACTTAGAAGGGTGAAATTATTTTACAAGGTGTCTACTACAACAGAGAACTCAAGTTTCTTAGTTCATAAATATATGCAGGATGTGGCATGACCACAAGGTCTTATTCTGACGACCATAATAGGCAGGTAAAAGCGGAAGTGTTCTTTGAGATTTATCCTGGTCCCAAGCTATGTAGGGCCTTGAAAGTCATCAGCAGTACTTTAACTTGGTTCAGTAGCAGATTGACAGTAAATGCAATTCTTTCAGCACTAGTAATATGCGTATGCAATAAGGTGTCCCACTTAGCAGTCTAGCGGCAGCATGTCATATGATACATAACGACGGAAGACGCTCAGTGCTCTGGAAAAGGAAATCACAGGTGTCATGTTCATCAAGTACATTGTAGCTCTAATTCTCAAAGGTTCTATTCAATGAGGCTTGTGCTGAGGAAATGCATGAAGAATTGGGTTATATAAATATTGATAATTTAATAGTCCAGCCTAATGGCAGACTAATAGGTTCTGTTTCATTAATTTCTATTACAGTTTTGCTTAGACTACTGTTCACAGCTCACTACTATTTTATATAGAATTTCTTCAGCTGTTTTCTGGGAACAAGCATTGCATTTTCAGTATGAATTTAAAAATAAATTGGAGGATCAACTTTCTGCCAATTCTTCACCAGGGATCCTTGAACACCATTGTTGTTTCATTTCCCCAGTACTGAGAAGATGGGACCAAAGAGATTTCCCTGTATAAATCAAGCAATAGTCTCTTTATAAAAAGTGGACATTCTACCTTGCTTGTAGTGTCCCCCCCCCCTTTGTTCCTTTTATATCTGAATTATCTGGAAAACTGTAACAGAAATAAGGAATATATTTTAGCACTGTGATGGTTTGAAAAATTTACATTTACAAAGTGCTGTGACCTTTGCTTGCTCTCCCACAACTTCAGTGTAGTTCGGTGTTAAAAGTTCAGATTTGTCATGCAGTTAATCCTTGATTAGTATGACAGTGTGTGACATGTCTAAAAAGGTTTGGTTTATAAATAAAAAGTTAAAATTGGTCACATTTTAACCCTTTCAGTGTCATCTCTTCGTGGCGAAGAAGTAACTTGGGATGAAACTGATAGAGGCATCTTTAGAAACTCAAACCAAATGATGCCATATCCCACAATGCTTCTCCGCTAGTCTGATGAAGATTTATATCCATAATTTTCCATCAAGAAAAAGGTATGTATTCTTCTTTATGCTATATTGTTGGCTAACTGTTGCATTCATGGTGACTGCTTGAAATCAGAAAACTATGGACTCAGCTACATTAGGGTTTGTTTTTTTTAAAAAAAGGGTTTTAAATTTGTTATAACACTGTGACACCAGATGGCACTGTAGAGTTCAATCCTTCGGCATGTGATTTGCCATTACGAGCTTTACAGTGTGTTTTCCTGAAACAGTTTTTTGATGTGTCTAGATCCAGCCATGGTCTGTGAGAATGTGTACTGAACATCTTAAAGATACTTATCTTAAGGGATCTAGTATGGTAGCTTCTCCAGCAAAGATAAATATGTGCTGCCAAAGTTCTGCACTTGAACTGGTCCTGATCCAGCGTGAGTGTCTCATGTGTAGAATTCATGTTAAACTGCTGTTTTAGGGGTTGTTTTTAAGAGCCTGGGACGGATTAATCCATTTAGCATTACATTCTATGGGAAAGCATGCCTTGGTTTTAGAATGCTTTGGTTTTGGAACGGTTTAATCCGGAACGGATTAAGTTTGGGAACCAAGGTACCACTGTACTTTCTTATGCCAGTGGAGAGGGTGAAGTCCATTACTGTACACAGGTCGCTGTGAAGTAGAGTCAGTGCTTTAATCGTGCACCTACAATGAGCTCTACAAAAATGCTACCAAAACACAGAAGGTACAAAATGAAAACTAGCTGAGCAGCAACTTCTGCTAGTGTTTGCTTGCACACATTACAACAACTGACAGAAACTAGCTCTAGCAAGTAGCAATTGTATAATGTGTATGTCTAGCATTTCTATCTTTTAAATCTGCAGTTCCTCTCTTAATTTTAAACAGTCTAAAATCAATGATTACTTACAGAGTCTTTAACAATGGGAGGCTCTATTAAGCATGCAGAGAAAACAAATGGAGCCCATGAATTTAATTCTAGTTTTCATTATCTCTTATTTCTGCATCACACCCTAAAGCTGTTGATGCCTTTTTCATATTCATCCATCTAGCAAAATGTTGAGGAGGTTAGGGATTACAAAGACCAATAAATGCAACAGTTCTGAATTGTAAGTTAATTTAATGTGAAAAGAAAACTCTGCCTATGTTAAATCTGATGATGCACTAAGTTTCTAAAGCACTTCAGATTAGTTTTTTCTCTTGATAAGGCCCAGAAGGGCTAAAAGCATTCTCTGATAATTATTAAATTATTGTTTAAATAGGATAAAATAATGTAATGTGGGACCAAATGATATTAAAGTGAGGAATCTAAACAGCAAATAAACTTAGTTCAGTTTAATGTTTAAGATTCTTGAAATGTTCAGTGTCAGCACTATTGTGTATGTGGCCTCCGTTCAACCTCCTTCCCATTAAGACACTTTATTTCCATTTATCCTATGTCGTATGCCTTTATGTGTGTTTGTACTTTGCTTATCCAAGAGGAAGCTTGGCATTAAAGCCACATATGGACTTCAGTGGGATCTCTGTTTCTACCCACTTTGAATTTTGTAAAACTGGACACAAGGAAGCAGCAGAATGCCTTCCCTGGAGATATCCTTTCCTTGAACTCATAGACCTCTTGGTACTGCTTATTTACCTTAACTGAGTAGATACTTGTGACACTGTTCTGGTTGCATGTTTGTTTGTTTAATTTTTCTTGCTTATAATTTTCTAATTCACTTTAAGATGTAGCAGACTTAGAGTTTGGAAATTGTTGGTGTGTTCTGGTTTTCAAACTGTGCTATGGGGTACTGAAGGGCAGTATCCCCCCACCCTGTGTTATTTAACATCCACATGAAGCTGCAGGGAGTAGAGCATAGTGACATCAGTATGCTGAGGACATGCGGCTCCATTTCTCTGTAATATCTGCATCAGGAGAACTGTGAAAATGCCGGATTGGTGCCTTAATGTAGTGGTGGCCTGGATGAGGGACAGTAAACTTTTAAACTCTGGGAAGATGTAGACTTTTTGGGTAGATGGCTCATGTGTCCAACAAGATAGACCTGCTGCCTGTTCTACATGGGGCAGGTACATGGCCAGGGAGGAGGTCCGTAGCTTGGAGGTCCTTCTGGATGTATCCTTGTCATTAGAGGCCAGGGTGACCTCTGTGGCTAGGAGTGCTTTTTACCAGCTTTGCCTGGTATGGTAGCCGTGTCTGTATCTGTACTGGGATAACTTGGCTACTGCCGTCCATACATTGGTAATCTCAGCTCTGGATCACTGCGATCTGTGTCGAGTGGGTCTGTGTTTGGGCCTGGTCTGGAAGTTCCACTTTTGGGAAGTTCTACTCTTGGGTAGAAAATACAGAAAGATCGCTTCAAGCACGTGCTCTAAGCTTGGAGCAAAGCTTAGGCACATCTTCCTTGGTCAGTTACATGGTGCTGAGAGGGGGAGGGAAGTAAATAGAAGCAGCTTCGCTTTTTCCCTCACAGAGAAGAGAAGTTGTGACTTTGCAGAGTCTAGGAGCGGACCTCTCTGGCCTTAACCCCTTCATGCACTGTCTAGCACTTATGCATAGCTATGTTTGAATGCAATTTCCACCATCAGGTGTGAGGTTCAAAGTGCAGCCTTATTCCACCTGGACATGAATGCGTCTTGCATGTGTGAAACAGGTGCATAGGGCTGCTGAGGCCAGCGTGACGACAAATAAATTTTCTACAAATTCCAGAGTAGTAAAGAAAAGAAAAGAATATTAAGCTGTCAGCATCATTGGTCTATAGAGAATGAAGTACCATTTCAAAAAACTCTCTTCACTAACACGTTCTAATAATGACCTGACTGAAATAACTTTTGCAGGTAGATTTATTTCCCCCCCATTTGGGTACTAGATATAAAACTGAAATAAACAGATATAAGAACTGGGATCTGCTAGGGATAGTTTATTCTGAGGTTCCTGATGTATATCTATGCCAAAATATTTTATAAATACTCAGTTTAATGAGGCTCACCACAACTGTGTGCCTCAAAAGCTGCTGTAGCATTTGGTTTCAGGGAATGGGACCTGACTTTTGCTTTGTTTCCCTACCACATGCTTTTTATCAGGTTGTTGAAATAGTGTTCATGCCATTAAACAGAACCACTAGTGTGACCTTGTTCTAGAGGGGTTAAAAGGAATGAATAGCTTTCTAAGCTTGATTCAATTTCCTTTTTGTGATCATTTTGCATAAGTGACCATTATAATGTTTGTGCACCAGCTTTTTGTATCTACGATCACACCTGGTGTGCATTTGGTAATGTAAAGTGATACAAAAGCAAAATAGATTTTCCCTGAGCATTGAATAGGTAGTGTTTCTTTCCATGCTGAACCTTTCCAGTGTGAACCTCAGATACATTAATAACATCAATTTAGTGTCGTGTTTTAATTTTTAAACATTTGTTGCCATGTACTCAGTTTTTAATAAATGCATAAGTGGGTGCAATATTTTGAGTTTTATATCATGAATTCAGCACCCTCAACAGATTCTTCAGACTTCAAAGGATTTAATATTAGTATCATAAAAGGCCTTTTGAAGAATACTACTGTAACATAAGAAAATTGACTGCTTGAGTGCGCCCTATCGTTTTGAAAGTGTTTTATTGCTTTAATTTCCTGTCTTAGTAAAGTAACAAGCAGCATAATAAAAGATATACTGTTTCAGAGTTGGCAATTTATTAGAAAGCTTAAGCTGGTTGAAGACTTTATGTTATGTGAAAAAGAAACCCTATATTTAGCTGGGGAGGAAATCAGACCAACTCCAACATTAATGTTGCAGTAGTTTTCCATGGAGTCTATCTGTGGTTTTTAAGTTTGTGTGAAATAAATCTGTGAGTTTAGGTCTTTCAGACTGAGCAGCTTGTGTATCATTAGAGTCCTGGAACCTTGATGTTATTCCATTTGGGAAGCATACATAAGATGGCTTCAGCTATTTGGATTCCATGACCAAAAGTTGCACTTAGAGCTTAAATTACCCAGAATATACATTTTTATTCATTTATTACATTTTTCTATGCATGGTTTAATTTTAATTCCAGATATTGTCAACCAAGCATGTATACAGTAAGTCTTTTAACCCAATTTTATGGTCATCAGTTTGCTGTCTTTCTTAGAAAGGGGGAGCCTATTCCACAGAGAAACAATCAATTTTGTTCACTAAAAGTGTAGATATGAGAAAAGTGACAATATGGAGGACTTCCGGTCGGTGCCAGCGCTTAATGGCGGTCCTACCTCCGAGCTCCGGAGAAGGACTGCTCCGCAAGTTCGGGTCTTACCCGCTACGGCGAGCGGGGGACCCCTAAAATCTCAGGCGCTGAAGCCTGAGAACAAGGAGATTCGGTGGGCACCTTGGCGCCCCCCGGTACTGCGAAAGAGCCTTTTTAAAGGCTACGGAGCGGCATCGGGAGTGAGCGCGGTGCTGAGAGTCGTCACCCAGCCTGCGGAGTGAAGCCGCGTCGCCATAAGCGGAGAGCGCCGATTCCTTCCTGAAAGAAAATTTGGACTGAATTCCCGTGAGTAGGAACTGAAAACAATTGGGACCCTTCAAATTCTGAAAATCGGACTAAAAGCGGGGAGGTTAAATCAAGGAAGTCTCCCTCCCCCCGACTGCATGAAAGTGAAAGCAACGGAACTCTAAATCTGCATCCGTTGAAACTTGCTTTTATATAACTAAACCGGACACTCAGACCTTAGATCTCCCCTCTAGCTAGCAGGGCAGAGGGGAGGTGAAAGAGACTTTAGTAACTGCACGACCTATTTACAGTAAAAATCCTCTGCTGTCTCAGCTAACAAAAGTATGAAACGGTCTGCCTTTTAGGACAATAGGACACTGAACTGACTTCCTCCTGTAAAAGTGATACTGCGATACAAAGTTTATACAGTGCCTGGCTACAGTACATCACAAGATGAAACAGTATATACTGGGAAACTGTGGCAATTTGTAGCTACAAGCCTCCAGTTATACTTGCTTTAACTGTGTTAAAAAACTTTTCTTTTTACATCCTTGGATATTCTCCTTTGTCTTTGTACTTGGACATTTTATTTTTGGCCATTTTGATTTGCTCCCCCTAGAGGCTAAAGTAAAACTTGGCACAGCTTGGGACAGTGGAATTTTCCAACGGGGAATAGCTCCCGTGGGAAACGACCTTGACATGAGTGGCTCACAAGAAGAGATAGTTACAAGAGCCAAGACCAAGCAACAACAACAACAACAGCTGCAGCAACAGACAAAGAAAAGAGGCTCAATTTCAGGCGTAACTACTGGATCTGCAGGAACAACAGGACAAGAAAAAGGGACGGCTGTCTCTATGGATGCCGTGACAGAAGCCCTGCTTAAAATAAATCAATCTTTGGAGTCTCTGACAAAACAGACTTCAGAAAATACACAAAAATTAACAGAAATATCAGTAAGACTAAACCAGAATACAGAATCAATAAATAAATTGGTGGAGGAAAATGCTACCACGCGTAAAATTGCTGAAGATGCCAAAGCTACTGCTGAAGGGACACAAGAGAAATTAGAGCCGATCGCTAAGAAGGTTTATGAACACGACGCAACTTTGGCCTTGTGGGAGTTACAGAGAAAAGAGAGAAACTTAAAATTAAGACTGATTCCAGAGAATGAAAGAGACAATCTCGCGGAATATCTGACACGGGAGTTTGTTGACTGCTGGGATCTTGAAGAAGACGAATTCAAAATTACAACAGCTTTCAGACTGGGCAAAAAGCAGGACAGAAAGACCCCGAGAGATTGCCTGATTACATTTAGATCCAAGGACGAAAGAGACAAAATATTAGGACTACACTTTGAAAAGGCCTTGCAAATTGGAAATTCAGCTATACAGATCTTCAAAGATATTCCAAAATATATTCTGGATTTAAGAAACTTCTACAAGGATTTGGCTCTTCTGCTGAAGAAAAACTCTATCCGTTTTAGGTGGGAATTTCCACAAGGACTGTCATTTGATTACAGGGGAAAGAAGGTGAAGATAAAGACTATTCAAGACAAGGACAAATTTTTGGCAAGAAATCAGGAGGACCTACAGAAGGGGACAGTGGACGTACTTGCAGAACAGAGGAGAGTACTAGACATTTTGAATCTCTCGTTTGGACAAAAACCACCACCATCAGAAGAAGAGCAACAACTTGGAGCTGTTGGAGGAGCTTCAGAAAAATAATAAGATGGCTCTGCAATTCCTTAGTTGGAATTGTAATGGACTTAATGGGCCTTTGAAGAGAAGACAAGTGTTTCATATTTTGAACAGAGAACAACTGGACTTGATATGTCTACAAGAAACTCACATAACTAGAGCCCATAGAAGACTACTTATAAATAAAAGACTAGGACAAGAATTTATTGCATCAGATAAAGTTAAGAAAAGAGGAGTTGTAATATATGTGAAAGAGAAATGGGCCCCAAAAATGATATTTAAAGATGAACAAGGGAGATATCTGGCAGTGGAGATACAAGTACAAGGAGGAAAAATTTTAGTTGTGGGAATCTATGCACCAAATGAAGGTAAATCTGACTTCTTTAAGAGACTTCATGAAACTCTGATGGACTATCTGGATTACAATATGATAATCATGGGAGACATGAATGGTGTGGTCTCCACTAACATGGACAAGGCACAAAGACTAACAGTTAGCAAGGAAGGGAGACTTCCTAAGACTTTTTTCGAAATGACGGAAAACATGGATTTGATAGATATATGGAGAACAAGGAACCCTCTGGAGAGAGAGGGAACCTTTTTCTCTCAAGCAATGATGACCTGGACCAGAATCGATCAAATTTGGATTACTAGTGGTATGGCTCCAAAGGTTAAGAAGGTGGAAATCTGCCCAAAAACTTGCTCCGACCATAATGCCGTGAGGATGGAGATGAAACTTACAACAACTGGTCAATTCAGATGGAGAATGAATGACACCCTCTTTCGAGATAAGGAGATCCTTATGAAGGCCCAAAAAACCCTAAAAGACTATTTTGAAATAAATTTGAGGACCGACGTGGAAAAGAGAGTGATCTGGGACGCAAGTAAAGCAGTGATGAGAGGCTTCTTGATTCAACAAAATTCAATAAAGAGGAAAAAACAAAATGAGAAAAAAGAAAAGATTTTGGAAAAGATAAAGGAAGGAGAGAAAAAATTAAGAACAAAACCAAAGTCCCAGGAGATTCTAAGAGAGATCAAGTTATATCAAACACAATATATGGAATTGATGAACCAAGAGATTGAATGGAAGATAAAACAAATGAAACAAAAGACATTTGAATCAGCAAATAAATGTGGCAAACTTCTGGCATGGCAATTGAAGAAAAGGCAGAAATTGAATACGGTTTCAAGCCTAGAAGTGGATGGAAAGAATATATCCAAACCTAATGAAATTAGAAACTGTTTCTTGAGTTATTTTAAAAAGCTATATACTCAAGGTTCGCAAAATGAAGAAGATATAGACAAATTCCTTGATAAATATGGATTACAAAAAATCTCTCATCAAAGTAAGATGGATCTGAACCAGAGAATAACAGAACAAGAGATAGAGGCCGCCATTCAGAACATGCAACTGGGCAAATCTCCAGGACCAGATGGACTGACTTCTAGATATTACAAATCGTTGAAGGAATGGTTGACTCAACCATTAAAAGAAGTTTGTAATGAGATCCTTGAGGGAAAGAAGGCACCTGAATCGTGGAAAGAAGCATATATTTCACTCATACCAAAGACAGAGACTGAAAAGACTCAACTGAAGAACTACCGCCCAATATCACTACTTAATGTGGATTATAAAATTTTTGCAGATACTTTGGCAAAAAGATTTAAAAGAGTGTTGATGGAAAGGATTCATAAGAACCAAGCAGGCTTTCTCCCTAAAAGACACCTGGCAGACAATGTAAGGAATGTAATAGACATTTTGGAAAAGCTAGAGGTGAATATAAACACTAAAGCAGTATTGATTTTTGTGGACGCGGAGAAAGCCTTTGATAATATTTCTTGGAGTTTTATGATGAAGAACCTTCATGGGATGGGGGTAGGCCAAGGTTTTGAGAATGGTATGGCTGCAGTATATTCTGAACAAAAGGCTAAATTGATTGTAAACAACGTAGTAACTGAGGAACTTAAGATAGAAAAAGGAACACGACAGGGGTGCCCAATTTCCCCATTACTTTTTATTTCAGTTCTGGAGGTGTTGCTGAATATGATAAGGAATGACCAGCAGGTTAAAGGAGTGCAGGTCGGAGCTAAACATTACAAGTTAAGAGCGTTTGCAGATGACTTAGTATTGACTTTACAAGAGCCAATCACTAGTACGAAAAAGGTTCTAGAAATAATACAACAGTTTGGCCAGGTGGCTGGATTTAAGTTGAATAAACAAAAAACCAAAGTTTTAGGAAAAAACTTAACAGATATGGAAAAGGAGAAATTCCAAGAAGAGACAGGGCTGACAGTGGTTAAGAAGGTGAAATACCTAGGGGTTTATTTGACATCTAAAAATGTGAATTTGTATAAGGACAATTATGAAAAATGTTGGTCAGAAATCAAAAAAGATCTAGAAATATGGTCAAATTTGAAATTGTCAATGTTAGGCCGAATTGCGGTGATTAAAATGAATGTATTGCCTAGAATGCTATTTTTGTTTCAGACCTTGCAGATTCTTGACAAGATGGAATGTTTCAAGAGGTGGCAGAAAGATATTTCGAAATTTGTCTGGCAGGGCAAAAAGCCCAGAATTAAATTTAAAATATTGACAGATGCAAAAGAAAGAGGGGGTTTTGCCCTGCCGGACTTAAAATTGTACTATGAGGCAGCAGCTTTTTGCTGGCTGAAAGAATGGATGCTCCTCGAGAATACGGACATTTTGGATCTGGAGGGTTTTAACAATGCTTTTGGTTGGCATGCATATTTATGGTATGACAAAGCTAATAGTGCCTTTAAAAATCATATTGTTAGGAAAGCACTATATAATGTTTGGATAAGATATAAAGATCTGTTGGAAAACAAAACCCCTAGATGGGTGTCACCAGTGGAGGCTAAAGCAGTGAAGAAACTCAATATGGAGGTCGGATGGCCGAAGTATTGGGAAATTTTGGAACAGGATGGAGATAAGCTTAAACTACAAAGCCAGGAGAAATTGAAACATAAAGTACAAAATTGGTTTCAATACCGTCAAATAATGGAGTTTTTTAAACAGGATAGGAAAATTGGCTTCCAGGTGGAAAAATCAAAACTAGAAACTGAGTTATTAGAACCCAATACTAAGATTTTATCTAGAATGTATAACTTGTTGCTGAAATGGAGTACACAGGACGAAACAGTCAAATCAGTTATGATCAAGTGGGCACAGGATGTTGGGCACAATATCATGTCAGCTGACTGGGAATGGTTATGGAACACCGGTATTAAATTCACGGCATGTAATGCCCTAAAGGAAAATATTATGAAAATGGTTTATAGGTGGTACATGACCCCAGTCAAGCTGGCAAAAATTTACCATTTGCCCGATAATAAATGTTGGAAATGTAGAGAGACTGAAGGTACTTTCTATCACCTCTGGTGGACGTGCCCGAAGATTAAGGCTTTCTGGGAAACGATCTATAATGAAATGAAAAAGGTACTTAAATATACTTTTCCTAAAAAGCCAGAGGCCTTTCTCTTGGGCATTGTCGGCCAATTGGTGTCCAAAGGGGATAGAACTTTTTTCATGTATGCTACAACAGCAGCAAGAATACTTATCGCGAAGTATTGGAAGACACAAGATCTACCCACTCTGGAAGAATGGCAGATGAAAGTGATGGACTATATGACATTGGCTGAGATCATAGAATCATAGAGTTGGAAGAGACCACAAGGGCCATCGAGTCCAACCCCCTGCCAAGCAGATGATGACAGGCAGAATCCGCGACCAACGAAAGGAGACGGTGGAAGAAGAATGGAGAAAATTTAAAAGTTACCTTAAGGACTATTATAAACTTAATGAATGTTAAAGTGTTGTGGTTTTTAGAGACAAAGGGATACAGTGATATAAGGTCAGAATATAGAGAAGACTAAGATGACAGAGGTTGGAAGTAACAATTGGGAGTTGCTAAAAATTATGGACATTGGGATGCAGAAAGGGGGGGGGAGGGGAAGTCCAAGAAAAGAGGTTTATGAAAATATGGTATGAAACTATACGTGTATGTTTGTCTTTTTAAGTGTTTGTTTGTTATTTAAAAACTTTGTAAAACCAATAAAAATTTTATTAAAAAAAAGAAAAGAAAAGTGACAATATGACTAACCCGCAGAAATATGACATAAAATGGCCTCATAAATAACTTCAATCATTTCCCTAGCAAAGTTTATAGACTATTCAGTGGTTGGTTGCAGTATGTGTAGCAGTCAGATATGCAGACATCAAGCTGCACACTTGTAATGGAAGTTACATGTTCATCAGTGCAGAGCAAGGAGAACAAGATTCACAAGGTCTTCCTAATCCCACCAGTGTTCTGCCACCAAAGGATTACAAAACATCTGTTAGGTTTTGTGGAAATACCCAGCAATATGTTACTAACACAAAAACATAATACACTTGCCGTGTGGCCTAACCCTTTGAAACAACAAAGAGAACTGTTGGTCTGAAGATTTGATTTATAATAATAATAGTGGATTTTAAAGCTGTGTGAGTCATTCATGAATTGCTTTTATTTTTATTGATTATGTTTGGAGAATGTTTAAACAATCATACATACTCTTACAAAATTGTAATATTCCTAATGATAAGTGATGGAAGGACACAGTATGTTATAAAACCAACTATAGACTGAATGAATGCTTAGTAAAAAGCCTTAGTATTAACACTGAATTTAAAGTAGTATGTTTGTCTAGCAGGGGCTAAAGTGCAACAGAAAACCCCAAACACTGCTGGTATCTTTGGTTATCAGTGCTATTCTTTTAGAAGAATAATGATTTGCAAGCTTTATTGCTAACTGAAGCACAAAAGATTTCCTCTAGGCTTGCCACAGACAATCCTTAGGCACATTAGATGAGTCAACTAGAGTTAGTTCAAAGTGAATTGCTCCATTTTAATCATGGTGACTTTCCCTTTTAGTCAATAGTCTGTAATGGTATATTGTCGGGGTCCCGCCCCTTTTAAGTGGCCACTTTATTTTGAAGCATATTTTAGCATTTGTAGGATTTAGCAGCTCTTCAAAGAAACTCTTAACGTTTCTTTACAATGCTGAAATTCAATATTGTTCTTATTTGGCAGTTATGTTTTTATAATATATTTATTAACTTTTCAAAGGTTATACAAAAAACAAACAAACAAAAATACAAAAATAAAAACACATGTAATTCCATTCACTTATTTTCTTTTAACTTACTTCTCAGACCTCCTCATACCTCCCCTTTTTGTATTCCAATTCAAATTATTCATTCAGCAAATCCTCGCCATTAATTTTCACTTAATTTTCCACCTTTCTTTCTCCCCCCCCCCAATTATCTTAATCATTACAGCTGATAACCACTTAAATTCTAACCAACATCATTCTAACATTCACTAATTTTGTAATATTTCCCAAGATAGTCCTTGAATTTCTTCCAATCTTCTTCCACCGTCTCTCTTCCCTGGTCTCGGATTCTGCCAGTCATTTCTGCCAGTCCCATATAGTCTATCACCTTCATCTGCCATTCTTCCAGAGTGGGTAGATCTTGTGTCTTCCAATACTTTGCGATAAGTATTCTTGCTGCTGTTGTTGCGTACATAAAGAATGTTCTGTCCTTCTTTGGCACCAATTGGCCGACCATGCCCAGGAGAAAGGCCTCTGGTTTCTTCAGAAAGGTATATTTAAATACCTTTTTCAGTTCATTATATATCATTTCCCAGAAAGCCTTAATCTTTGGGCACGTCCACCAAAGGTGAAAGAATGTACCTTCAGTTTCTTTACATTTCCAACATTTATTATCGGGCAAATGATAAATTTTTGCAAGCTTGACTGGGGTCATTACCACCTATATATCATTTTCATAATATTCTCCCTTAAGGCATTACATGCCGTAAATTTCACACCGGTGGTCCACAACTGTTCCCAGTCAGCAAACATAATATTATGTCCAACATCTTGTGTTCACTTAATCATAGCTGATTTAACCATTTCGTCTTGCGTATTCCATTTCAACAGCAAGTTATACATTCTTGACAAATTCTTAGTTTTGGGTTCTAACAGTTCTGTTTCTAATTTTGACTTATTTTGGCAGTTAAGTCTGTATTCGGATCACACTTATTAGGAAGTAGGAATCACTGAACGAACTCAGTGGGATTTGCTTTTCAGTAAATATAGAATTGTGCTGCAAAATGATACTAAGAGTCTAAGGAGAAAATTTGAAAATAGGGTGTTAGTATATTAGAGATATAACCTATATAATTTATAATTATGATTCAAATTAAACAGGAAAAATGAGGAAAGAATTACCATATTTTTCGCCCTATAGGACGCACTTTTTCCCCTCCAAAAATGAAGGGGAAATATGTGTGCGTCCTATGGGGCGAATGCAGGCTTTCGCTGAAGCCTGGAGAGCAAGAGGGGTCAGTGCGCACCGACCCCTCTCGCTTTCCAGGCTTCAGGAGAGCCCCAGCGCCAGCCCCACAAGGTCGCCGCCCGCCTTCAGACCAGGTCTGGGGACAGCGGGAAGACGCGCTGCGCCTCCCGCTGTCTCCCGAAGTGGTTTGGAGGCTGACGGCGGGGAGACCACGCCGCCAGCCCCGCAAGCTCCGGGGACAGCTGGGAGGCGCAACGCGTCTTCCCGCTGTCCCCGGACCTGACCTGAAGGCGGGCGGCGGGGAGAAGAGCGCTTCTCCCCGCTGCCTACCCCGCAAGCTCCGGGGACAGGGGGGAGGCGCAGCGCGTCTTCCCGCTGTCCCCGGACCTGGTCTGAAGGCGGGCGGCGGGGAGAAGAGCGCTTCTCCCTGCTGCCGGCTCCACAAGCACCTGGGGGGGGGAATTTTTTCCCCTTTATTTCCCCCCAAAAAAACTTGGTGCATCCTATGGGCCGGTGCGTCCTATGGGGCGAAAAATACGGTACTGAAAAACAACATTATCATAGTTGTTTCATTATTCATAAATGGAAAACCTTATTAAGAATACAAAGCTATGGAAGGAACTTAATGTTCCTTGTTCTCGGCAAAAATTGTCTTGTGGAAATTCCTATCAACATGTTAGAGAGAAATAATATTAATTATAAAAATAATATTATTTCCATATTATTCTGCTGTTAATGAGTAGGCTCTATTTGGAATAATGACACACAGATATCACCCCTGATCATACCCACAGGTTGAGAATCTGACTTTGGCTAACATCTGTTTATAAGTGATTTATATGTTTTTTAGATTAACAGGGAAGCAGGGTACAAGTTAGACACACACACACACATTTAACTTGAATTCAGTCATAGGCACTTGGCTCCAGGCAGAACCTGCAGATCCATCCCACCCATTTTATTCTGTCCGTGTCTTTCTCTGTCTGCCTGTTGCCTCCTCCTATCTTCCACTTTTATCTCTCCCCTGCTGCTGTATCCTGAGGGAGCCAAGTTGACCCTCCACACTCTCTCTCCCTAGCCTCAATACCCAGGAGGGGAGGGAAAGCAATTGTGCAGCAGGGAGGGGAGGCAGCAGAGACACAGGGAGGGACTCTGTGCAGGGCTCCTCTCCCCCCATTGCCAGGCATCAGCCAGATATCTTGGCTATATGTGATTTGGCTGAAACCATCACACATGATGCTATTGCCCTGTATGTGTTTTTGTTGCTCCCCACCAG
Source organism: Podarcis vaucheri (assembly GCF_965113315.1). Classification (NCBI taxonomy): domain Eukaryota; kingdom Metazoa; phylum Chordata; class Lepidosauria; order Squamata; family Lacertidae; genus Podarcis; species Podarcis vaucheri. The sequence goes on from NC_138767.1 coordinate 50,905,716, forward strand.
ATACTAGGGTCAGACTGAGTTATAAATATGTTTAATTAAAGAAAGAAAGAAAATATTTGCATTATTAATTGAGAGTCTTACTGTAGGCTATACATATCACTTCATAGTATGGCTCCCAGTTCAGACATATTATTTCATGTGACTGGAGGCATCTTGGAGGTTCAAGTGTTATACCTTGTACTGTATATTCATTCCCTTGTATTGGGAACTACTCTATAGCTGTCCTGTGAGAGGATATATCAAATAGCAGGTTGAAGCATCTGCCTGGATATTGACATGCCCTAAGGCTCTGGGCAGATAGGAGTATCCTGGTTATTGGAGGCTCCTGTGTACAATAGGACTTTGTGCTGCGATTGAGTCTCGCCTGAGCAACACATTCTTCCTTAGTTTTGGTGGTTCCCTGGTCATGAATGCTGCTTTGTAAGGGAATCGACATTTTAGAATATATCAGTGCAAATGCTGAGAATTAGATTATTATTTTTTCAGATAGATGTTGGCAGAAAGGGGGAAAGTTTAACAGCCTTGAAGAAAGGCTTAAATACAGCTTCATGTGGATCCATTCTAGTGCAGATGAAGTGGGCAGCAGCAAAATAAGTAGCGGGGCAGGCACTCAGAATGATGCTGGTCACCAAAGTATCCTGTATTGCTTTTTATTTAATATATACAGTCGTACCTCGGGTTACATCCGCTTCAGGTTACATACGCTTCAGGTTACAGACTCTGCTAACCCAGAAATAGTGCTTCAGGTTAAGAACTTTGCTTCAGAATGAGAACAGAAATCGTGCTCCGGCAGCAGCGGGAGGCCCCATTAGCAAAAGTGGTTCTTCAGGTTAAGAACAGTTTCAGGTTAAGTATGGACCTCCAGAACGAATTAAGTACTTAACCCGAGGTACCACTGTATATGATATGAAACTTGCGGTTGCTCATTCAAATATATATATATCTTTTACAACAAAATAGTATTTATTCCTAAACTAATGGATTAAATTCAGCTAATTCCTACTCAGACTATATGGATTTAAGTCATATCCATTAACTTCTCTGGGTGTACTCTGACTAGCATTAGATAGTACCCAATGTCTTTTGCATCAGGGCAGCAAAAACAAACTTCATTTTTCTCCCCTGTAGATGGTGCTATGATTTAAGGGAGTGGATGGTGCTATGGTCTAAACCACTGAGCCTCCTGGCTTGCTGATCAGAAGGTCAGCAGTTCGAATCCACACGGCGGGGTGAGCTCTGTGCCAGTTTCTGCCAACCTAGCAGTGTGAAAGCACACCAATGCAAATAGATAAATAGGTACTACTGCGGTGGGAAGGTAAACGGTGTTTCTGTGCTCTCTGGCTTCCATCATGGTGCTCTGTTGCGCCCGCCAGAAGCAGTTTAGTCATGCTGGCCACATGACCAAGAAAGCTGTCTGTGGACAAACACCGGCTCCCACAGCCTGAAAGCGAGATGAGCGCTGTACCCCATAGTTGCCTTTGACTGGACTTAACTGTCCAGGAGTCCTTAACCTTCACCTTTACCTATGATTTAAGTGATTTTAAACTAATTTTAATGTCACTTAAATCATGGCATGATATCAACTGCAGAACTAAAATAGAGTTTGCTTCTGTTGTTCTGATGCTAAACACACAAAATATTTTTTGGTTCAGGAAAACTATGATAGCAGCAATGGTTTGGTTTTTAATTTAGTTGACTCATTGCTTCCCACTCCAGTTTAAATTAGAGTCTACAGCAATATCTATGTGTGTTTATGTGTTAACCACCAATAATAAGGGCTTGTATTTTTACATTTAAAAATGTACGACATTCTGGTCGTGGTCATTTTTTGGTCAAGCAAGTCATAGCTTTTAGTAGCTTTCACTGTACTGTGAACTATCAGTATCTCCCTATAAAGAGATTTATTTCCTGTGAATCATGTGAGATGTTGTGGAAAGATGTAAAATATATATTTTTATAGATAGTATAACTTGTAAATCCAAGCTACATGTTGTGCAGCTATGATGTATTGTGGATGCCATATACTGTATCATTGTTTTAAATGTTCTGTCAAGGTTCAGAATGTATAGAATCATAGAGTTGGTAGGGACCACAAGGGTCATCTACTCCAGCCTTTTTTCCGAACATGGGGCTTAAACCTAAAATTCAGAGTCTCCTTCTCTATTGACTGAGCTATCCCAAGTGCCCAAATTCAGCACACTCAGTTACACTCCTGGGACACTTCTTTCTTTCTTTCTTTCTTTCTTTCTTTCTTTCTTTCTTTCTTTCTTTCTTTCTTTCCTTCCTTCCTTCCTTCCTTCCTTCCTTCCTTCCTTCCTTCTTTCTAGTTCCAAATGCTTTAAAAGTATAAGTCTCTAATGAATGGCACACAATCTATACTGACATAACCCAGGTTTATATAAATATGAGTGCTGTTTTCTCCATTAAGCCCTTTTCACAAATATTTAATTGCTAAAATAGTATGTTGTAGAGAATAAGTAGCATTTGGTTTTGAAAATAAAATATTATTTTTGTCTCCTGTGTCTTCTTCATGATCTGTATCCCCAAATACTTCACAGAGTTAAGTGCAAATAAATGCAGGGAGAGCAAAATAATTTAAAGTTGTAAAGGAAAAATGACGTGATTTCTAAAAAGCCATGATTGCAACTGATCTTTTGAGAGTTTCTGATCTTCGTAATTTTAAAGAATTATATTCCTATCGTCTCATGTGGGACTTTTCACAGAAAAATGGCATTATCAGTAATGGAACATGCTGTTTGTACTTCAAATTCCCATGTATAATATGGGAAGAGCGATATCCATTAACAAACAGGGAGAAAAGTTACACTATCCATCCCTAAAGCCCTAATGTGAATTGTAATTGTTAAGTGGCTAACATCATACATAAGAAGCAACCAAACTAAAACTAACTGATCTCTTACATACCAACTTTAACTTTATAGTGAAGGTGAAATTACTACTAGACTTAATGATTTGCGTTTAACAATAGCTATTGGTAAGCACACATCAAAATCCACTACAGTCTTTTCATGGCTGTACACATAAGCTTACTTAGGTCTGATCCAACTCAGGGAATAACATTTCATTGGCGATTGAAGAAAGCTATCACTTGCAGAGCTAAGCTCTTCAGTGAGATGTTACAGTTAATCACAAGATAACAATAATACAAGTGTCAGTTAAATCTGATTAGATGTGAGTAACTAATCATAATTTAGTTGAGTGGTATTTTGCTCATGCTTTCTCCACAAGTTGTTTTATATGCTGAAGCGCACGGTTGGCAGCATTCCAGTTGTGTATATATTGGGGCAGGTGGCAGCTTGCAGCATCTCCAATTTTCTTTAATGACCAACAGTATCTCTTATGAATTGTCCTGACTGTTTGAAATGATTATCTTTGGAAAAGATCCATGTTTCTTTTGGAAAATGTCCATTTCAATCTTCCTTTTACTATACCAATAGTCCTATCAGGCTGCCCTTTTTTATTTCTCAGCACTGTAGTAGATTTATAAACATGAAGCCAATTACAGTAGTAAGTCCACATCTTTGACAGTTGATTTAAGCCACATTATAAGCAATATTTATTGCATCATATACAATGCCAACAATGTTATCAACATGATAATATATTTTGCTAAAACTGCCAGAGAAACCCAAAACTTCCCAGGCTGGAGGATGACCTGGATATTTGCAACTAAGTGGCAGTTCATGGTTCAGTCGTACCTTGGTTTCCGAACAGCTTAGTTCTGAACGTTTTGGCTCCCAAACGCCGCAAACCCGGAAATGACTGTTCCAGTTTGCGAACTATTTTTGGAAGCCAAACGTCTGGTGGCGCTTCCGCAGCTTCTGATTGGCTGCAGGAGCTTCCTGCAGCCAATCAGAAGCTGTGTTTTGGTTTCTGAACATTTTGGAAGTTGAATGGACTTCCAGAATGGATTCCGTTCGATTTCCAAGGTGCGACTGTACTAAGAATCAGCAAAGGATTGCCAAGTCGAACTAGGGCAGCTAAAAGTGTCAGTTATTATTGGAGCTGTTTGTTAAATTCACACCACACAAATGTCTCCATGTTTTGGTGTTCCAAGTTAGCTGATCTTGTTTTGGGGGGTGACACCTATCCAGCAATCCAGTTAATTAGCAAATCAACACAGAAAAAGAACCACTTGCAGAAGTAATAACAGTAACATGTGTCATGTACCCTTAATTCAAGTATGCATTATATATGCGTGTGTCAGACCCTTGCAATATTCATAATTCTTGTTTAGTTTATTCAGAAAGCTACCTGTGTCTTACTATGAAAGGTGTCAGATTTTAGGTTGAAGTCATTCAGAATTGTTGAATACCAATTACCTTGTCCTTTTATGATATTTCAAGAAATATAATATTCATAAAATGCACACACGCACACACTGAACCACTAACTACTAACTTCTGAGTAGACATGAATAGGATTGCACTGTAAGACAGGTAGAAATATGACAGTTATAATTAATCGAGGACATTTTAGAACTCGATTTTAATATACATTTTATCAAATCTTGCAAACTTTTCTAGTTTAAAAAGTATTTTAAGGCTTTCGTGTGAGAGGTTTTTTTAATAGCTTTGGTGGACTGAACTGTTGTATATCCTTTGTTTACCTTAAATGTTTTATAGTCTTTTAAAAGTGTTTATGCCCTTTGTTGTTTGTTTTTTATTATGTTATGAGCCTCCTTGGGTTTTTACAGAAGGTAGGTATAGATCCATAAATACAAATAAACAATAAAAATTCTAATAATGGATAAAATACTTTAGTCATCCGCTGATCATTTAGATTACTGAATTTTGAAAGGTGAAATGAGGATTAAAACCTTCCACCCCTTGTGAATTGAGAAATTAGCATGATTGATGATAGAATACAAAATATAAAATAAACAAAGTTGCTGATGACTTTTTAAAGTATTTTGAAACCATCTCTTATAGATCTTAGAGAAATGTCAGTCTCAAGAGTTTTGAATGTCAAAAGAAAAATAAATCACATTGTTTAGACTAAGGATATTTTTCAATGTAGAAGGGTGAAAAATGATGAGCAGCATATTTCTTTGTTATAGTTTCATATTTTTGTGGCATGATGAAGTGTTGTTCTTGCTTTTCAGTCAAATAGACTAAAATTAAACTAGAAAAAGTAGGAAGTTAAATACAGTAGTTCAATTGAATCCTTTTTGGTAAAATTATTGAGATCTATAATTACAGTTTGTTGTATTTTAAGTATTCTATTTTAAAGAAACAACAGATGAAAATCAGGGCTGATTAAAATAATTAGTGAATGTTTGTGGCTCAATGAGTAAAATTTATGGTCCAGGGCCTAGAGCAGGGGTGGGAAACTGGATACAACAAACAGACCGGATCCAAAACTCCCACATCCCCCTGTGGGCCGCTCTGTAAAGGACAATTCTTTCTTTACACAGTAAGCACCTCCCAACAGACTTTCGTACATTGGATTTCCCTAGAACCTGCACATAAAATCCATTCTTCGTGGGATGGAATTTCATGATTGTGTCCTAGATTGACTTAAAGTTTAGCATTGACTTTTATAGAATTTGGTTTTATGAAAATAAAGCATACTCAAACAGGGATGTAGTTATTTAAGCATTAATTTGGGCAGGTGGGGCTTGCCAACCTGGGAATGTAGCCCATCTAGGAGAAGGAAAACTCTGATCCAAAGCCTCTGGGATATCTTTGAGACAAGAAAAGGCTAAGGAGTAAACCCTACAAAAACACTTGAGAGTGTAACAGAAGCAGTGACTTCTACAAATTTTTGTAACAGTTTCAGAATTCCTGAGCCAAAATAAGCATAAACAAATATGAATTTGATGCTAAACTTTAGCCAAATGATTACAGGTACTTTCAGTGCATCAGCATGATCAGGCAACATGCGGATTATTAAAAGCTGTACCTTGAAGTCATATTCGACAATATGTTTTGGGATTAAGGATTGGTTGGTCTGTGCATTCCAGTCTCCCTAGTAGTGCAACAAGTTTATAGCCAGTGCTTCTCCCACACTCGGCGTACTAGCATGTCCTTTTAATAGACTATCATCTCAATTGCTGGTGCATACCCCTTCATTTTCTTCTCACTGCAAGTTCTTTGTATTTTTTAGTGTATGTAAGAAGGAAGCAAATCAGTCAAAGGACCCATTATGTTTGTAAGTCTGTAAGTAATATAATATTGAAGCCTCGGGCCACCTTTTTCTAATGAGTTCCTAATCCATTGGTTTAACTCTTGGTCTTTACCTTGTCTTATCCCCTTTCTTTCCAATTGATCCTGTGTTGAATCTTTTTGAAGCAAAGTGTGTGGAATTTTAAGTGGCAGCATACTAGATATATATTTCACAAGGGGGACTCAGTTTTATTTTGATAGATTAGTTATGACCTGTATGAAAGATGCCCAGGTCATGAAACAGACTTGCATTTTTGTGGGTATTGTCCAGGGTGTATATATTTCTTATTATATGTTTACATTTCTCATAAGAAACTTCTACTAGCACTGAGTGTTTCATTCATATTAATGCTGAAATATTTTGCTTCTAAGCTTGTAAATTATGAACATATTCTGAAATCTTCTCCTATGGGTGGTTCACTCAAACAACTGGAATATTAATTTCCCAAATAAAGTTCACTGTTGGGTCACAGGGTACAATCTGAGGGTACGGAACCACATCCTGTGAAAGCTTAAGTAAGCTTGGGTATTACCTGGAAGGGTGGTTTCCCAGTAACTGCATGTTCTTAGACTCTTGGGCTTTGGAGTATGGCAGGGCCATATATTGTCTCCAATGCAATTAAGTACAGTGGTACCTCACAAGATGAATGCCTCGCAAGACGAAAAACGCGGAAGACGAAAGAGTTTTCCGTTTTTTGAGTCGTTCCGCAAGACAAATTTCCCTATGGGCTTGCTTCGCAAGACGAAACGTCTTGCGAGTTCTTGCGAGTTTGTTTCCTTTTTCTTAAAGCCGCTAAGCCGTTAATAGCCGCTAAGCCGCTAATAGCCGTGCTTCGCAAGACGAAAAAACCGCAAGACGAAGAGACTCGCGGAACTGATTAATTTCGTCTTGCGAGGCACCACTGTATCTATATCAAGCTGCTGAGCAAGATTATTAGGGGACTTGGAGCAAGGTAGCATCAGTGCCAGGGCTGGCTCAGAAGGTTTTTTTGTGCCTGAAGCAAAATGTCAAGTGTTGCTTGCTCTGAAACCCTCCCCCTGTCACCACACACAGGTGTACCTGCACTACAGTGACTGGCCCTCATCACCAGCGCAAAGGACACCTGCAATGTGGTGGGCTATGGGGAGAGGGGACAGGATGGCACAGGGGCACTGAGATGTCTGCACTGCAGTAAGGAGGCCTATGGGGAGAGGGGGCAAGATAGCAGAGGCACATTGAGGCTCTGGCCAGTACTGAACGTAAGCAAGGTAGAAGGCACTGCTGCAAGGGATGAGGCGACATCTGGAGCTGAGTGGAGCTAGGATCCGTCATTACTGAGCCTCTTTCCCCTCCCCTCTCTGCCTTCTGTCTGGTAGTGTTACTTCAGTTCCCAACACAGATTTTCTTCTGCAGCCAAAGCTACACCTGAGGTTGGTTCAGAAGTTGCTAGTGCAGAATGTGGTAGCTAGATTGCTTGTTGGGGTAAACTACCACCAGCTTATAAACAGGATTTGCCTGGGCTGCAAATCTGTTACTGAGACAAGTTTTGGTGCTAACATATAAAACCAGGCTACTTATATTCTTGGTAAGTCACTGCAGCAGAGTTTCTCCTTAAAGTCCCCCAAATATCAGAAGCCCACTGCACTTGGATCAGGGCTTTCCATGTGGCCACCCTGTAATGTGGACAGCATTCCTGTTGAGATACAACAGGCACCCACGCTCTGTACTTTCCAGAGACATTTTTGTTTTGACAAACTTTTTCATTTTGTGTGTGTGTTTTGGTACCCTTTTATAATTATTTTAACTGATTTTGTGAATAATATATTTGCAAATCATTTTAAGACTATTCATAAATGATTATTATTATTATTATTATTAGTAGTAGTAGTAGTAGTACTGTTATTAACAACAGCAACAATAATAACCACATTATTCTTAACATCAAATAGCCACCTTGAGTTCCATGATAGAAGAAAGATAAGATATACATGTATGAAGGCCATTTTCCATATGAGGTAGTTTTTGCTACCTCCATGACTCTACAGCCAGATTTGGATTTCCATGGAAAATTGCCAGAGCTTTGCTTAGGGGTTTCCATAAGAGGAATATGGTGCTTCGAAGAGCTTTGTTATAGAAGCTATTCATGTATCTGTGCTTATCAGTCATTGAATTGTTTGACTGGTCTTGTTGTTGGAGTTGGCCACATGAATTTCCAAGTAATTTATTCCAAAGAGGAAGTTCTGTGAAAGGAAAGAAACATTTTTTCTCTTCTTATGTTGTTTATGCCTTCTGGAAGGCAAGGAACAAAACATATATGAAGGAATAACCCGAAGAGTCAAGTAAACATAGTATACTGGACAGTTTAGGAAAGTTCCTGACACCTATTTTTGAATATCAGTTTTTTCCATGGTTCTTATGTTCTTATGATCTGATGTAAGTAACTGATACCTCAGGATTCATTAGCTCTGTAGCAATAAATTCATTTTTTTCTGAAGGATCTCGTATTCCCTTGTGCCTACATTTTCTAATATGCACCTACTTATATCAACTGAAGCCCTTTTATGAGTGCTCTTGCAAACTGAGCTAGGGCTAGTGGTTTAAAAAGAAAGGGCCTTCTCATTTGTGGCCTCTGGTTTCTGGAATGTCCTTGCCACAGAGAGTCCCACCTGGTACTTACCTTAATGTCTCTTTGGTGCTAAGAAAATATGTTTTTATTGTCACAGACTTCTTAAATCTGATACTTTTGCCTTGCTTTATGGGTCTATTTGTGACTTACCTATTTTCTAGACATATTACTGTGTTCCTATCTATTAGTTTTCCCTTTCTGTTAACAGTGGGGTTTTAGTGCCGCTTTATTTAATTGCTTTTTTGGTAATTTTATTATTTTAATTTGATTTGTTTTTAAATTTTTGTATGGATCCCAGGGAACAACAGTTTGGCTGCAATCCTAACCTCTTTCCTAGGACTAAGCCCCGCTGAATTAAATATGACGTATTTCTTGAGTAGACATGGTTAGGATTGTGCTGTATGAAATGGACTAATTAAATAACTTTCCTATGTTCAAATAGAGACTTCATGAAACAGAAAACTATCATATTTAGGTGATATTGTCCACTTGAAATATCTTTTTCCAACCTGCTTTTCCTAGCCACATGGGAAAAATATGGGTCTTCATGTTAAAGAAAAGCAGCTGGGTGAGATTTTTAAGTTCACAAAACAGTGGCAGCAAACTGTTAAGCAACACCCTACCACCACCGTGCACACCAGTTCTCTGCTCAAGAACTCAGTTTCCTACATATGCTTTTGCTTTGCAGGGGGATTTAGAAGAGGAACCATAGAACTACACATAACATGGAGTTTGAGTTATTTTAAATAAGAAAGTAAATTACACCATGGAAAACTGTTCTTCTTTGCTAAGAGTGGAATGTGTTTTCTCTTGATTACTAAGGATAGTGAGTGAAATAAGTAATGGAAAGCCTAGAACTACTTGCCTGCTATGTGTCCATCAGTGCCAGCAAGAGCTATATAAATGGGATCAGGTGGAAGATGGCAATAAGTCATATGTGACAGAATTCTTTTTTAGTTGTTTTTAAAATGACAATTTGTGTCTTCACCCAACCCATCAGTAATGCCAGCCACAGGCCCTTGAGTTGTGAATTTTAATCTGTGTTTTCATTTCTTGGTGCCCTGTCTGGCAGAGTCTTCATGGTTTTTAAGAGATTTATTGGGGCTGAGGAGGACTGTACTTGCTGAGGGTGAAAACAGACATGTCACAGTTGCTTCACTGCTTTCTTTGCTGGAGGAAAGATTGCAATCAATCTTAAGAAATGCAGGAGATGAGATCTCTGTGGGCAAAATGTCTTTTCTTTTCCTACCAGCATCAAATATTTACCCCTTATCTTTCCACAAGAAATTCTAAGAGTTTTTAAAATGTAATAGTTTCTGAAAAGATTTGTATTACGTAACTGAGCCAAGCGAGGCCTTTTGCTCATCTGGACCATTTGGTGCTATGTATGTCTCCTTTTTCATGCAATAGCTTGGTTGAACTTTGAGATATTGGAATGTAGGTACACTTAGAGTACAGTTTTGCATATTACGTTTTATGTGCTTATTTTGTTTTCTTGGTGCTGGTCATTGATTGCAGCAATAAGTATAATTTGAATGTGGTTTTACATATTAAATTTGAATAGCTCTGTTGAATAGCAGCACATTTTTAGAGGGGACAGGAAAGACATAATAGTGAAATCTGACTTGAAGATTGAGAATATAATGTAACATAGTACTATGTTTGTATAAAAAAAAATCCATTTGAAATTTAAATACTTGCTTGACCTCCTCACACATTGAAAGGGGATAAAGAATGCAAGATAAACTACAATGTGTCACATGCCCTGGAAACTTGAGATATCAGAATGAAACGTGGTATGCAAGTTCATGTTTCAGGACACAGTTCTTTGTTTTATATTCAAAACTAAACTCAGTCTCTATACCCATTTTCAAGAAGCAATCAAAGCTTTATAGAACATTGGTTTGGATTCAAAGTTGTGCAGAAGAAATCACCCCTGGCTGATCTTTTGGAGTGGAAGGAGGGAAGCGAATTATTCTGATTTCACCTCTCCATACAGCCCCCCATGCCCTTGAAAACCTGATCCAGAGGTTTGGGAACTCTCCAGAACACTGTGAGGGGTGATGAGTTCCTGAGGAAGGCAGAGTCAGTGAACTTCAGTGAATTGCCGCCTTCACTTCCCTAGCGGAGAGCTTTTGGTCACTCCTAGTTGCGGGCCCAAGCACAGTAAGCCCCCTGAAACCCGATGAGGAAATAGGAGATAAGAGCAGCAAAAAAAGACATGACAACATATTGGAATTAAAATGGCCACAACTTTATTGATTGTAGATTATAGTAGGCTCTGGTATAGACATTGGGTATGTACTGGACCTAATTTGTTTGCAGGCAAATTCCTTACTAGCCCTGGATATAGCAACAAATTTATTCCACAGCAAGGTCGCACACACATGTTGCCCACTTACCTTTGGCAGGGCAAAACATACTGGGTGGGTGGGAAGATCACTAGCCAGTTGTGTGGTGGCTCCCAGTAGTCAGCTTAAACACAACACTGCTGGACTGGAGTGAAGACTGCATTTACCTGGTCCGCCGCTGGAGCCCAGCCCGCCCGCCCACCTGCCCCACTCAGGCATTTATTGGCCTGTTTGTTTGTTTGTTTGTTTGTTTGTTTGTTTTGGTGGGCTTTCCGATTGCCCCCCTGTGGCTGGCCAAGGCTGAAACAAGTCAGCCTGCCACGAGATCCAAAAGGACTGCCACCACCCCCAGTTTCCCGCGGCTGTGCCAGGCAGCGACAGTACCTATTTGCACATTACATTTGGTTTTATTGTTACATTGCCTTTCCCCCATTCTTCCTTTCTCTTTTTGAATGTAGAGTTGTGACTACTCATTTTGCCTCCTCCTTACCTCAAACACTTGTACACATAACTGCTGTCAGCTCATTCATGGCATTATTCTGGTGTCATAATTTGGAGAACCAAAGGTAGGAAACTGCAGATTGTGTGCCCCCTCCCCATGATTAAAGTGTTCACTGAATTTGTCTCAGTAATCTTTAAAACAAGTTTTATAGCTTCATTACATATTTAGCTGAGTGTTGCTTTTGCATATATTAAAATTGTAGTGACCTTGATTGATCTGGTTACATATGGAAACTATACCCTAACATATGAATATTTTTTTGCTTCAAATACATATGCATCTTGGCAAGTGTACAAAGCTTGTGTCACAAGTGTCACAAATGCATAACATTATACATTCCATGTTTATTGATTCACTGGTAACAGTAAACATTGCCAAAGACCAACAGAAGAAAATAGAACATGGGATGAGACTTCAGTTTGCAAGAGGGAAATGGGAAAAGATGAGGTGATCTAATGGCAGGAGGAGAGAGCAAAGCAAAAAATATATACCAAAACAGAACATAGGGTGAAAATGTAGCAAAATGGAAATATACAGGGTGATTAAGAAAATGATGAGGGTACTAGTAGTGGTAGTTTCTTCAGTATTCCTTGCTATTTCTGAGATGGTTATTGTAAGAGTAGTCAAATTTAATCAATCTTCCTCTAAATGAATGAAGAGCTCCTCTTCATCATTTCTAGAGGATACTTTTCAAAATTTCATTAAAATAATCTGTGGGAGCATCCCCCTTGAGATGCTGGGGCACCCCTAGGTAATTGCTGGCTCAGTTGAATTACAATTAAATAAACTTCTCCTTTTGAATTTCATCCATATTACACACAAAGGGATGAACAGAATCAGACTCTGTATCAGTTTTTCATGCATTCAATCATAAGTCCATCTCATCCCTATTTCTTCAGAACACATGAACACATATGAAAAATTTGCATTTTAAATTGTATGCCTTTTGTGCATGCTCACTTCTAAAATACACAATTTGTATGCATTTTATATATGTTGTTGTTGTTTAGTCGTTTAGTCATGTCCGACTCTTCGTGACCCCATGGACCAGAGCACGCCAGGCACTTCTGTCTTCCACTGCCTCCCGCAGTTTGGTCAAACTCATGCTGGTAGCTTCGAGAACACTCTCCAACCATCTCATCCTCTGTCGTCCCCTTCTCCTTGTGCCCTCCATCTTTCCCAACATCAGGGTCTTTTCCAGGGAGTCTTCTCTTCTCATGAGGTAGCCAAAGTATTAGAGTCTCAGCTTCAGGATCTGATTTTATATATACTTTCCCTCAAAATACACATTTTTGCATGCATTTTTCAAACTGAAACTACATTGCAAAATTCAGAGAAGTGGGCAATCTGAGTGTTAACTGAACTCAGAAACTGCAAATTTGGACAGTTCACTTTAAAATGCAGACTGAACAAAATTATATTCTATTCCTATCTTCTGTACCTATAACCTCATGCTCTTAAAGACACAGGCAGTGCCAAAAAGGCACCTTCCACAAGAGGTATCTGACAGTCATAGATAGACCTACCCTCCATGAACATGTCTAAACCAGGCATAGGCAAACTCGGCCCTCCAGATGTTTTGTGACTACAACTCCCATCATCCCTAGCTAACAGGACCAGTGGTCAGGGATGATGGGAGTTGTGGTCCCAAAACATCTGGAGGGCCAAGTTTGCCTAAGCCTGGTCTAAACCAATTTCGAAGCCATCTAATGGTAAAACCAAGGGACGCGGGTGGCACTGTGGGTAAAACCTCAGTGCCTAGGACTTGCCGATCGCATGGTCGGCGGTTCGAATCCCCGCGGTGGGGTGAGCTCCCATCTTTCGGTCCCAGCTCCTGCCCACCTATCAGTTCGAAAGCACCCTTAAGTGCAAGTAGATAAATAGGTACCGCTTTATAGCGGGAAGGTAATCAGCGTTTCCATGTGCTGCGCTGGTGCTGGCTCGCCAGAGCAGCTTCGTCACGCTGGCCACGTGACCCGGAAGTGTCTTCGGACAGCGCTGGCTCCCGGCCTCTTAAGTGAGATGAGCGCACAACCCTAGAGTCGGATATGACTGGCCCGTACAACTGGCCCTTTAATGGTAAAACCACATGTTATATTTTGTACCTATCATGCAGCTAAATATCTTGTTTTTATTTAATCAATTGTAGAGAGTGAACCTCAGTTTCATTCTAGTCTGAAAAAAGATTTACTATTATTATATAGAATTTTTCCTCTGTGTACAAACTTATCACACTCTTCCTCGTTTTATAACTCATTCTTGTGTCACTGCTGGATTTTATCACTTTTTAAGCTAAAATGCTTCTTTAAAATTTTGTTCCACTGCTGCCTAATCCACTGATCTGTAGTGTGTGCAGGGTGGGATTTGACTCAGAAACACATGAACAACAATTATTTGCATGTGCAATACCCCGTCAATGTAAATAGGCACGTAGAAGCTATTTCTGCCTATGCGTAGCACTAGCTGTTGAATTTGAACAAATTAAAACTGGACCCAACTTGTATGGAACCATTTGTACCTTATGAAAAAGGGGGTATAATTTTGGGGGTATTGGTGAACAATTACAATTCTAGCAATTTGGAGAGGATTTCTCTTTTTTAACAATTGGCTGCCTCAAAAATGGGGAGTTCTACTACCTCTCTCACATCACCTGACAAAACATCTCAGTGTTAGAGACATTTTTGTGTGTGGGTTAGATCCAGTTTACCAAGGGTGCAACCCAACTAGGATTTTTAGGTAGTCCTGGGTACATTCCAAATATCCAGAAAATTGAAATTAGCAGTAACCACTGAGCCTAGGGCTTGCCAATCAGAAGGTCAGCAGTTCGAATCCCCACAACGGGGTGAGCTCCCCATTGCTCGGTCCCTACTCCTGCCAACCTAGCAGTTCAAAAGCACGTCAAGCGTAAGTAGATAAATAGGTACCGCTCTGGCGGGAAGGTAAACGGCATTTCCATGCGCTGCTCTGGTTCACCAGAAACGGCTTAGTCATGCTGGCCACATGACTCAGAAGCTGTATGCCAGCTCCCTTGGCCAGTAAAGCAAGATGAGTGCCGCAACCTCAGAGTCATCTGCGACTGGACCTAACGGTCAGGGGTCCCTTTACCTTTACCTTTGTACAATTGTGACTTAGCACAAATGTTGCAGTTTTGGAGCCATCCTTGTTCAGGGTTCCCTTCAGCCATCATACCATCAGGGTATTCCATTTCACACACACCCCTCCCAAGCAGACACCCATCATTCCTTGGCTATTGTTAAGTCTTCTTTGGAATTTTATTTTCTTTATCTTAAGAGTAGGTTGATCCCTTATACTTGGCAGGGGTGGGGTGTTGGCGGGGGGGGGGGTACTTGTGCATACCAATATTTCTCTCCTGCTTTGCCTATAATCCTGCCAGCTGTCATCACATGATATTTGTATTAGAAGGAATGATATCAACAGCAATCTGGCTTCTCCTTTCTCCTGCTGTCACCACCCTGAGTTGCTCTTGTGATCCAATACTTTCCTCACTTTTACCCTGTCAGTTTTCTTCATATCTGCCCCCAATTCTGCTTCTTGCTTTGAGGTCTGCATGTGACATGATAACGAGAACTGAGAAATTGTGGGCTTGGTACTTTTCACCACATACAGTCTCCATTTGGACAGGACACCTGATCCTTTATGTGTGAAGAATGCCTGAAGTCAATTTCTGTTGATCTATTCACAAGCCTATTTTCCATATGGATTTCAACAAGAGATTACTGCAAAATAAATAATTATAATAATACTACGACATCAAAGCAAAGAAAGAATGATCACCTTAATTCATCAGTGTATTCAGGATCAGCAGACTATATGGACTATGCTGTGGAAAACAAATTGTTTGATATTACAATGAAAACTCATAATTAACTTATTTTCCACTGCTGTAATACATTTCAATAATCAATATTATATTAGAACATTTATTTTCTGAATAAAATAAATTCCAATAAAAACTCATCCCTTTATAGTAATACTAATAAAACAGATGGTGCTTTAATATTTTTTATTACTACGTTATAACCTAAATCATATAGTTATCAACCAAAACAAACCATTTCCCATAAACATTATCCCGTATACCCACACACCCTAAACACTACGTAGTTGGAAAGGAAAACTGAGACAATGCATTGTTGTATATTTAAAACATTAATATCAGGTTATATAAATTTTTAGCCTCTTGTCCATACTGGCAACAATCCAACTCTGTTGATTTATAAAGACTAGTGCACAGATGCAGTTAATTGTGCTTATGCAACAATTAGTATCTGTCAGTAATGCGTACTGTATAACACTCACTGGTTTTGAAAATAGTCAGTCCCTTTGCCCCTACATTCTTTGTTGTTCTGTTTATTGTGCCCGGTTAATGTGCTCCTGTGCCACAATAATCTCTAGCTAAATGGTAATTGCTCTATTGACAGCATTACTGTACATTTTTGACACATCATTATTCATACTTAACCACTTGACCTGGAATAAATGTTAAAGCAATTACCACTGAGAGCTTTTCTATGAGAAAATTGAAGCAAAGTTTAGAGATAATCAAAATGCAAAGCCGATCATGATAGCAATTGGAAAAATGGCAAATCCTATTAAACAGATTTTTATTAGCCAAGTTGATGCCAGTAGATATTATCTAGTAATTTAGTCTTATTAAAAAGAAAATAAAGCATCTAATTGTTTACTATCCTGGAACTTATTCCAGCTTGCAATTTGCAGCTGAAATTAGGTTTTATGTGGCTCATCTATTTTGTCACATTGAAATATGAAATTATTTGGTACAATGAACATCTGCTCAATTCTCCTTTCTTAGAGGCAAACATCTCCACAACAAATTCTATTTGTTGGGGGACGACAGGTATGTTTCTATATATGCATATTCTTCAACAAGTATTTTGAAAATAAATGGACATTTCAATTGGAATATATATAATTTGTTTGCTCTGCACATTTTTGCTGGTGCTAAAGGTATTTCTCCCCCACTTTCTGTTAAATTGTACACACACAGAGAGATGATACATTCACATTTCTGAGACCAACAGGTTCATTTTAATGGCAGTTAGATCTGCTTTTGTGTTAAAAGTCCCACACTATTTGCTGAATCCATCTTATTGACCTCAATTGTAGTACAGATCCTCTTCTACAATGCTTACAGAAAAAGCAGTAATTATAAAAGTACGTGAAAACACATCAAGTAAACCTTAAAGGGATAGTGTAAGCTTTTACTGCCCCCATCTGCACTATGAGGCTTGCCTGAAAACCACCATTAAAATGCAGACTACTGATTGTTGATATGCCATTATTGTTGTCATGGGACAAACTATTATGGGGCCAGCGCAGTTTGAGTGGTTTCTATATTAATGAAGCTTTTACATTCTTAATGAAAGCCGAGCAGGGGTTTCTTTGGTATTTCAATTAATAAAACATTAAAAAGGACATTTTCCTTTCTGCATTTGGGATATGATCCTTCCTAGTGCCTGTGTGGAGAAGGATCATACCCTTTGTTTTCAAAAATTCATATGTGGAATAGAGATAGCCAGTGGCACAGCTCTTAATCAGACAAAGACATGCTTCCAGATTTAAAGCACTCCCAACATTTTTACATTAGCTAGTCTAGCATGTCTTTATTAGACTGATAAAAATTGCTCAGAATGCAGTTAACAGTTTAAATTTAAACTTTTCACATTGTATTATCATTACTGAGTAAGATTTCTATTTTTAAGTATAAAAGACCACCAGATTGCTACCTCATATAATGACAGTTTTAGAGACTGGCAAAATAATTAGGATTATGTGGATGTGATTTTACTAGCTTCAGAATTTATCTTTTAGTGGAGGGGGGGAATCTTCTGGTGACTCTAGTAACAGTTCTGCACATATAACCACCTATTTCTCCCACCTGCCTCTTAAAACAAAAACCAGAACTGGAAGTAAGCATCTAGACTGAGAAAGTGACAGGCATATATTGATAGCAAGAAAAAGCAGCAGCACATAATTACTTTTATTAATTTATGAATTGCCTTTTATTGTTTAAAAGCAATACAGAACAAATACCAAAGGCCTTTTCGTTCAGCTGGAAAAATCCACCACTTACTGATGGATGGAGGCAGAAGATGGCTTATTCAGTAGAAGTGTACAAGCATTTTCCCTAAACTGAATTCCAAAGTGAAGTGAACCACTCTGGAAGTATTTACACTTTGTGCAAAGCAAAGCAAGGTGAAACAGTAGGGTTCTGAAGCTTCAGATAGTTGTTTCGGTTCCAAATTAACATGAATTTGATAACAGTTTTGAGTCACCTACAAGCAAGTTTTATGTAAAAAACAAACCACCAGGCCAGAAGGAAGAACAAAGAAATGAAGGGGATTATGTGACTGATAGCTACAGTTCCCAATTAGGAAATTACTTTACAGAGCTCTCCAATAACAGTGCCTTTGGGATGGACGCTGTTGTTCCAGTACATTTGTTGCTCTTTGCAAATTGACACACTGAAAGTGTTTGTAGTAGTTGTTGGTTGTTCTTTTTTCCTTTTTTTTTTTTGGTATAACCTAAACTTTCTTTTTTCCACATCTCTGTAAACAGCTTTGCACTTTGTTACTTTGATGGCAGTTTTGAGAAAAAACAATGAAAGTCTCAAACTGTTTTTCATTGATCACAACTCCCTAACTCCTATTATTCTGAAATTTTCTAGAGATGTTCCCTAGGATCACCTCTAGCATGTAACTTAAGTGAAGTCCAGACAAATTAATAACTGGCTAGAAAAGGATGTACCCTTCTGTCTGAAATTTGGAAGGTTTCACCCTCTCACAAGCAAATTACTATGTATGTAAATTCTGTCCATGTTCTTAAGCTGAAAACCTATCAGTGATAGAATTGGAGTCAGGTTCTTCTGTCATTAAAGAAGTAAAACAATAAAGAGCTCCTGTGTTGCAAACAGAACAATCTAACATTCCAAAAGCAAAACAGTAGGCTAACAATAGGATTACAACACTTTTATATAACTACTGAATTGTATCTTAATTTACAATATAGTGTACAATACAGTCATACCTCGGGTTACAGATACTTCAGGTTGCGTTTTTTTTGGGTTACGGACCCGCCGAAACCCGAAAGTACCGTAACGGGTTACTTCCGGGTTTCGGCAGTTGTGCATATGCAGAAGCACTAAATCGCACTTTGTGCATGCGCAGAAGCGCCGAATTGCAACCCGCGTGTGCACAGACACGCCGTTGCGGGTTGCGAATGCTGCAGGTTGCGGACATGCATCCCACATGGATCATGTGTGCAGCCCGAGCGTCCACTGTATATACATGGTGACAGCAACTAATATGAGTTAAGAAAATGTCCCAAAGTAAGGGATTTTTTGGCTAGTATAACATCACAAAGAATCACTCAAGCTTGAGGCAACATGTGTAAGTGTAAAGTCAGACAAAGAACAACTTACGCAGTGTTTTGCAGGGAATAATTTAATTTTCATGTTAATGTGGCTGTTGTCGATATTCTCATTTCTGTATATTTGATGCTGTACCTTTAAATTTCATGTTATACCATTCACCTGCTGGTGGTCTTTATAAGGCAATGTTTTAGCTAACAGTGTCAGCCAATTACACTGATTAGTGAAAGCTGAACCATTTGTATCCTGTGTACCCTTTTGGACGTTTTACTTGGTAATGTATCTCTTATTGTGTAATAACCGTTCGTAAACTGTTTAGGTATATCATCTCATTTATTCTATTTGAATGTAATTGATTTTATTTGGTATTATTATCAGCTGAGAAAGAAAATTTGAAACAGTCGGTTATCCTGGAAGGACTGTCCTGCTGCTGTTTTTGGAGCACCAACATCCTTCAACTTATTCCCTGCAAAACACTGCATAAATTGTGCTTTGTCTGACTTTACACTTACCTTGGAAGGCATGTTGCCTCAAGCTTGAGTGATTCTTTGTGATGTTACACTAGCCAAAAATCCCTTACTTTGGAACATTTTCTTAACTCATATTAGTTGGTGTCACCATGTATATATTGTACGCTATATGATTGTAAATTACGATACAATTCAGTAGTGATATAAAAGTGTTGTAATCATATTATTAGCCTACTGTGTTGCTTTTGGATTGTCAGATTAAAGAAGTAAAGACTGGGGAAAACAGAGCTATACCCACAGCAGAAAACCTCCACCAACTCCTGTATGATAGTGCATAAGCTATGTCATAAGCTTTTTGGGGGAAGATATGTTTGGCTCAAGAAAACACTTGCTTGCCCCACTCAGCCATGTGCATTTCTTCCATTTCTTTCCTGCAGTAAGGATATATATCTTGAACAAAAGCTGTGAAGTGTTCAGAAAATGAGTAGATTTTCCCAGACTGTGTCTTGTCAATTTAACTGCTTAGCTATTGCACTTGACAGATGTCAGAGAGATATTCAGATAGCTACAAAAAAAAACACTTTCTCTCCCCCCACCTCCTACTTTAAGACTCCCTTCCCATTCTTGTCAGGCAGAAAAAAGTCAAACAATGGGAAAAATTGACAGATAAGAAAACTGGCAGAAATAGTGGGAAAAACTGTTTCCACCATTCTTGACACTTCATCAACTATTACCAGCAGGGAATAGCAATAAGGAGTCTTTTTGTGCCACTAGTCCCTAGCTAAAAATAGCTTTGAAACCTATTGGAGAACTGCAGTTTTAAAAACAATGGCTATTCAGCTGACAGCCCACCTGGCCACATGGCATCCAAATGCCTTTCCCTGGTTTCTAGGTGAGGCAATCTTTAGAGTTCACTATTCTTAGAAACAAAACTTACCTATTTACTTAGCATAGATTTTTCTGTAGCTTGTTTAAAATATTCATATACCACCCTCTCCAAAGCCTTTTTTTTATTGCTCGTACAATAAAAAAAACCTTCACTTTATCTGGGGCTCTATAGTTTGTTCATAACATATATGCTAACTGCCCTCAAACACAATTAGATAACTTCTGCAACTGCTGTGATGTAACTGTTGCCTTCAAGATCTAGCACAGTGATCTTAAACATATGCACACGACAGTTCATTGATTTCAGTGAATTTACTTCAGGATAACTGTTTCTACAATTCAGCTTTGCAGGCAGATCCAATAATAATAATAATAATAATAATAATAATAATAATTTTTATTTATACCCCGCCCTCCCCAGCCAACTAAGCACATCATTTAGATGAAAGCATAGTTGAAATTGGATTTGTCTTCTAATGAATGTTTTTAAGCTCTGATTTTGAACTTCTGCACCTGTTATGCATGATTAACAGTGTGTATCAGAAGTGAAAAATAATAATGTCAATTAAGCACATGGAATCCAGTTCAGCATATCACCAAAAATAATTAAAAATGTACATTTTCTGTTAACAGTAAGATGTGTCAGACAGACATATATAAATTGAAATGTATATTAATGGGTATATGTTATTGGCTAAAAATGTTGCAAGTGTTGCAAAGACTCTGCTACTGAATAGAGCTCTGTTTTTTTCTCAGTTATGTTTTGCTTTTATTCAGACATCTTCCTTGTTCTTTTCATTATTTTTTTTTGCATCTACTCAGTGTGTAGTATTCATCCTACCCTAACTTCGCTGCCAAGAGAAGTGCCTCCAATGAATTTTAGGGGTTTTATTCCTGACCTCTGTTCCCATATAAGCCAAAGAATCTCTTAGCTCATTACATAATGATTCAAGATTTTAACAGAGGCTTTGTACTACTAATTTTTACTATGTAAAATTCTGTAGATGAACCATATAAAGCCAGTTTCTTCTCTAGCATACAATATTAAAACATGCAGAACAATTAACAATTAACTGCTTTCTTTTTTTTTTCCTTTTAAAATGACAAGTATTTGGAGGCATGCCCATTCTTTCAATCCATCCATCTATATAATTCTGTCTTCCCCTCCTCCAGTTACTCTAGCTATATGCACCCCACAGAAGTCATTTACTAATTTGAGACATGCCAAGGAAAACTGGCAGCCTTCCTCAACACCTCCTCTCCAAGGCAGAAAGGATAGCACAATGCAGCAGACATTCAAAATTCAAGAAATGTCTTTTTTCTTCAAAAGGATCCTGGCAAGTTTGTAATTTCATATCCTTTTTTTAGAGTTGACAAAAAATGGAAAGGTAATCTATATTAAATATAAAAATTTGACTGCAGTTCTATACACCCAACTGAGTCCCACTGAATTAAGTAGAAATTACATCTAAGTATACATGCTTAGAACTGTGGTGTTAAAAATTATATATTCAAATAGAGTTTATTTTAAATATTTTTACACCATATTCCATTCTCTTTAAGAATTCTGGGATGGTATATGTTCAACTGAATTACACACACACACACACACACACACACACACACCAGAAAAACCCTGACTTCCTAAAACAGAATTAAGTTCAGAAGATGGATATCATAAAATAAAACAGTGCACATCAGAAGACCCATTAAATTGTTTGCTGCATTCCTAGAATTAAAGATTGTACCATTCCAGATCACGTGGAAAGAAATATGTGGGCTATTCAAATTATCTGCCCTTGTGTGAGAATACATCTAGCCTTTACTTAAAACAATCACAGAGATACCTAATATTGTGGAAGCATATAGTAGCACATTAACTAAGCTAGAGTTCATTAGCAAGTTTGACTAGAGCTAACAACACTGCTAAAGAAAGACCTGGGATAAAGTAAGATGCTAAATGAATAGGGTTCTCAATACTTGGCCAGATATCTTTGAAATCAATTGTACTTTTCTGATATAATTAGACATTTTATTTAGAAGGAATCTAACAATCTGATGGACAGACTTCCATAAAGTCCTGTCACTACAGATAAGTGGTGACACCAATGGTGTCACTGTGTTTGATGCGAACCAATGAACTTTCTGTTTTCTTAAATATTTACTTTTTGATGTTAAAATCAGAAAAATGAATAAGTCATTCTCTACACTTTAAACTTTATTGCAAGAAAGGCAAAGGGAAAGCTGCTATGCTGAGGAAAGAACATAGAAATTAACAGGATCTGATTGAAGAAGAAGAGGAGGAGGAGGAGTTTGGATTTGGTATCCCTCTTTATATGTAGGCTATTCAAATTATCTGCCCTTGTGTGAGAATACACCTAGCCTTTACATAAAACAATCACAGAGATACTCTAAGGAGTCTCAAAGCAGCTGACAATCTCCTTCCCTTCCTCCTGTACAACAAACACTCTGTGGGGTGAGTGAGGCTGAGAGGCTTCAGAGAAGTGTGACTAGCCCAAGGTCACCCAGCAACTGCATGTGGAGGAGCGGGAACACGAACCTGGTTCACCAGATTACAAGTCTACCGCTCTTAACCACTACACCACACTGACTTTCATTGAGAGCACAGTAGTTGTGAGCTGTTTATTATAATAGCTCACATTATTGAATACAGTGGTACCTTGTGTTGCGTAACCTCCAGGTTACAGAATCTTTGGGTTACGGCCATGGCAAACCTGAAAGTGTATACTTCCGGGTTTCACCGCTCGCACATGCACAGAAGCACTCTATTGCTCCGTGCACAGAAGCGGCGCCTCTAGTTACGGATTTTTCGGGGTGTGCACGGCACTCTGAAACAAATTAAATTCGTAACCAGAGGTACCACTATACTCTTCCACCATAATAAAGTTATTTGACAGTGAAAAATGATCTGTTGTGCATAAGTGAGTATGTGAGCCCCAGCTATAGTAGCATAACCCAGAAACCACCTTACTGAGAAGTAAGCCTAAGAGTGTAAACTGAGATAATAGCTCCTAGTTAGTAATTCACTCACCAGGTGGTCATTAGCAAACCATTATTTTATCATTATCAGCCCCACATCCACAGTATATAAGCAATATGGACTGTCTTATGTTAAATTCTTTTTACATTAGACAGATGTTAAATAAATGCTTAAAAACATGATAATTGTAGCCTGTATCTTTACGGATCACACATTCTGTTTAACATCAACAGGTAGGCCACAATTTACCCAAAATATAGTAGTTTATTATAACATTAGTGTAATTTTGTTCTGTCATTGAAGGGAAGGTCACCCCAACTGGAAATGTGAAAAGTCCCTACTGCAGAACTGCTAAGGTGTAGTTGCAGTTCTGCTATTAATTCACAACAGTAGTTTAGAGTCATATTTCTTGTATTTTAAGTTCCTGAAGCACAGTGCAGGTATAATTTTGCTGCCATTGCATAGGCCTCACACTGTTTAAAGACTGTTTTTCCTCAAAGCAGCAGGATGAAATTTCTAAAGAAATTCAGCAACCCTCAGCATGAAAAAAAAACACCCATCCATAAAAACTATATTCATAGTCATCTGGCATTGTCATTTGAAAATGCATTCATTTGGAATGAACAAAAGATGTCGAATTTTCTTCTGTTGCTTTGAAATTGTTTACCCAAACTGCAGGAGAAAAGTGTCAGCTCTTAGGACAGCCAGCCTATACATGAGCTGCCATTTATAATCTTTCCATATTTTGCACAACTAATTGAGCTAATTACATTCACACAATTGAAGTGTACCTGGAAAATGTTTCTGTTCCTAGGTTTTTCAGGTAGAATCAAGATGACAGCAAGGATGGTTATATATTTTCTAAATTGAGAAAAAAGAATGACATACTGTATTTTTCGTCCTATAGGATGCACCGTCCCATAAGGCGCACCTAGTTTTTTGTGGGGGAAACAAAGGAGGGATATTTTTCCCCAGGCGTGGGGCTGGGGCGGGGAAAGCCCGAGCTTCCCCAGCCCCCAGAACAGGCAACTCTCCGCAAGCTGTGAGAGCCCCGCGAGGGCTCCCACGGCTTATGGAGATCTGTGCGAAGCCTGGAGAGCGAGAGGGGTCGGTGCGCACCGACCCCCTCGCTCTCCAGGCTTCAGCGAAAGCCTGCATTCGCCCCATAGGACACACACACATTTCCCTTTCATTTTTGGAGGGGGGAAGTGCGTCCTATGGGGCGAAAAATACTGTATTATAGTCATAAAAGGTTTCGTATATTTGGCCTCGAGTCACAGTAAAAAAAATGGTAGCAGTTCTATTCTCCCAGTAAAAATTCTGCATAAATAATGCTGGGGGTCAGAGAAACCTCAAGCACAGTGCATGTTCTGAACAGGTTGTATCCACCCAACAAAGGGTGGAAGTTTGATGGGCAGCTGGGCTTTCCTGTCCCCCTCCACTACCAAAGCCTGTCCTGAGGGTTGAGGGACCCTCAAGAAAGCCCTGGCATATGTATACAAATCTTGTTGAGTTGATCTACTTTCGTCTGTTCCATTTTCTCTTCAGCAGAACGCCAACATTCAACTTTTTAACAGTTTCATTTGAACTTGGCACATTTTGAAAGGCAGCTAAAGGCTGCTTCTGAATGGTAGACTTGACCATGCAAACAAATAAAAGATTAAGTGATGGAAATGGTATACAAAGGATCGAGTTTCTTAAAATTTGTGTGGTATGTTTGCATGTTGTTTGTTGTTTACATGTTGCTCAGGAAGTGCATTGTCCTTTAGAAGACAACGTTTAAAGAGCAAAACAAAGAGGAGTAAAATTATGGGATACTTACTTGGATCAATTGCAGAAGAAATAAAAATATTGATAAAGCATATTAAGGCCTGGTCTGCTCATGCAACATTTTGAATTTTGTTGGTGGAGGTTGTGTCTTCCCTGGTGCAGATATGAATGCTGCTCATAGAAAACAAAAGAGATACCGTAGATTCCGGTGTATAAGACAACTTTTTAACCCCGGAAAAGAATTTTAGTGGAGCTATGACTATGGAACAGCATATCAACCCCAAAACAAAAGATAGCAGCAAAAGCAGAAGTTCATACTAATAATAATAATAATAATAATAATAATAATAATAATAATAATTTATACCCTGCCCATCTGGCTGAGTTTCCCCAGCCACTCTGGGCGGCTTTCAATCAAGTGTTAAAAATAATACAGCATTAAATATTAAAAACTTCCCTAAACTGTGTGTGGATAAGGCACTGTGTGTGTATTCTGAACCTGTACATATACATTAGCATATGTAAATTATATGAAAATTTATGACAATGTATTTCCACTTCCTTGGTGATGCATAAGTGATCAGCATAAGGTGAACTATGGCTACACACACACACACCACAGTTTGCAAGCATGCCTTTCATATACTTACTAGGGGTATGCCCCTGCTTGCTTCTCTTGCCAACCCCCTGCCATTACCCCCTATTAACCTCCTATAATTTCCCCTTCCCATCCCATGCAACTAACAAGTTTGCTTTTCATCTTCCCAATGTCATTTCTTAAGCTATTTCTCTTGTACTAGTTTTCAACTTCATATCCATGTCCATACCCCCCTCCTTTTGTGCAACCTATGCTTTCACACAGAGCACTCCCATGGTAACTTCCTGCATCTTCCTCATCCCACACATTACAACTACTAGGCACCCTTTTCACCTTCTTCCCAGTTATGAAGCCACCATCTCCTCCTCTTCTTCAGACTCTTTTATGCCCCTGCTTTCATCTTCAACTCTCTTTCCATGCTATCGAATGATGCTATTGGTAAAAGAGCTGCAGTAATAAGCTGTTTGCTTGGAGGATACAGATAGGGGCACTTGGTGCAGTAGTAGTGCAGCATCCAAACAAATATATGATTTGTTCCATACATCAGAGTGCTTTTATCATTTGTGACAGAAGTCCTCAGGCCTCCACAACATTGCAGCAAGCAAACAACATTTTGGAATTATAATATTGTGTGATGGCATGATGTTTAAAGGTGAGGGGAGTGTTTTTTAAAAAACAACAGGTGCTAGAACATTGCCTACTAAATGAAGAAAGGCTTCCAGCTGTAGTTCCTACTTCTTTCTTCAATTAGTCATCAATATTGCCTTCAGCAGTTGTTTGGTTTTTTTTTGTTCTTTGATGACTGGAAGATCTAGTTCAGGCATCCCCAGCCTGCGGCCTTCCAGATGTTTTGGCCTACAACTCCCATGATCACTAGTTAACAGGACCAGTGGTCAGGGATGATGGGAATTGTAGTCCAAAACATCTGGAGGGCCAAAGGTTGGGGGTGCCTGATCTAGTGCATTGCTTGCTCACACCAAATTCTTCCTTTTTCCTTGCCCTGTCTTTAAAAAACAAAAAGACTAGGAAGTTGAGTCTTGGATCTGATCAAATGTACCTCTGTTGTACCACTGAGGATCTACTTATCCGTAGGTCATATGGTGAAATGAAGGCAGTGGATGAATGACAGAATGTTACTACAACATGAAAGCGGTATACATCTTACTTCTAATATATTGTATGATGAGGATCTAACTCTCAATCTGCAACAGAGTTCCAAACTATTTATTGTATGTGAAAAGCATAGGGATTTGGGGGAAAGCCGGTAGCATGTTTTAAAAATAGATGAGAAGAAGAAAACTGCAACCCAATAATTAAATTTATGGATAGCAGTAAAAACTGGAGTAATTAAGCAATGGATGTAATGGTAGGCCAACTAACATCATGTTCCATAAGGCCCTTTTTCCAATATCTATTCTGGCTTGGACACATGCATAAATTTCCTCATTAAACTTTAGCCCTTCAGTATTTAAAAGCCATGATGCCGTGTTATAAAATTATTTTTCAGTTAATAAATATTGTAAAACACTGTAAACATTCAATACTTGACAAGTTTTAGGTATGCTTTAGTTTATTACAGGTTACTTGTTTAAATAATGTATTGGAGAATAAACCAAAGCCAAACAAATCTTTTTGTGCTGGATGGGAGTAAGTATCTTAGCTCCCTAATTCAAGGTAAATTGATTGTGTTTATTGATTGATACCATTTGAATTAAGTGCAGTTTACAAAGTTTTAATTAAGCAGTAGCTCTGTTTAATAGGCATAAAATAATGTGCATGAATTTTAAAAAATATGTTATATTTCAGTCACATTTGTGGGTAGAAGCAATTGCAAAAAGTGACCAATTAGTTGTTATTTCCCCCCTCCATTCAAGATTATTGATGTTCTAAACTACAAAGAGATACTGATGCATTTATTCCCTTTTCACAGGGAAGAGATCTATAATGCAATTTAAGAACCATGTACTTTAGCTCCATTTTCAACTAATTGATCCTGTTGGTTTTGCCATGTCTAAGAAAAGGTATGGGGGAACTTTATAAAGGAGTTCTGCAATTACAGGCAAATTAATCAGGATACATTTTCTCCCTCTGAAATGCTGGGAGTACTAAAGAAAATGCCTGGGTCTGTTATGTAGCTTGTGTCTTATCCCGTGGAAATGTAGGACAAAACTATTGATTACACTTTATTGCAAAGCATTAAATACAGATGGTGCCATCTCAGCTTTCTACACCGAAGAAGAATGGGATGCAAAGGCCCTTCACATAAAGAACTGTTAGAAATAACTACTGTAAATCTGGTGTTTCAGATTATTTAAAGTACAGTGATGTACTGGAATTCTGCTTGACTCAGGATCAGGACCAATGTATGTATTTTAGACAGTGAACAGAATGTAAATGAAGCATTTATGCCTTAGCTGCCTAGGGCAAGTACAAGGTACATTAATATTGCAGTGTTTATTTGAAATTTTTTATTACAAAATACATTTATTGCAAACAGGAATCTAAACATCAGTACCTGTACTGCTCATGTTCAGCATTCCAGACAATCTATTTTTTGAAATAACGTTCCTTGCAGAATGCATCTCTCTCTTTTTTAGTTAGTTCACCTGTGACACCATAAATAATACATATTTATTTAAGTAGCAATATAATGCTATGGTACATTATTTACAGATAGTGATCTCCTGACATGTGCAGAAAATGTTCTCCATGAAAGTATATATTGAATATGAAAGAATTTAAGAGGAATGGCATAGATACTAGATATCTAAATGGAATAAAATTGGTATCCTCGTCCTGAAACCTTACAATATCAACACTCAAAATAATTTTGTGCTATAACTATATAGATTGCTGCTGACCCAGAGAACAAAAGAACAGCAAAAGGGTACAGAAATGATCTTGTGTCCATGTAGAGCATACACTTGTACACAAATTACCACAGGGAAACCCATTAACAGCTTTATCACATACCATAAATGTGATGTTTTCTGTGTAATGGGCACCTATTACAGTTGGTGTATTTGGAGAAATCTCATTTCTGAATATGCTGGATTTGGTATATAATAATAACAACAGAATATCATCCAGCATGATGTTAAGAGGTTGTAAAGTTTGGATAGAGAGCTATATGTAGGCTCTGAACATGTCACCACAAGCAAGGGGAAATGACATGCTGGTTGCAGACCTCATTCTCTGATCATCTAATTGTGTCCAACAACTACTAAGGAGGAAAAAATAGCATGTCCAGTTACACTGGTGTACACCTGACTGGCACAGTTGTGTGGCACAGCTTCTAGGGCAGAAGAGATGGAAACCTGGGGCAAGAGGAAACTGAGAAAGCCCACAGTGGTGTACTAAGTACTGTGGGAATCAGAGAGCAAAAGTGCTAGGGAAGCTACACAAGATGCAGAATAGTTAAATGAACTGAGAAAGAAGGTTGTGACCTGAGAAATAATAATCTTATGAAAAATGGGTGACAGTAACATTTCAGCTGAAGAAGAAACTTTATGCATGCAAATAGATGCACAATGAAGCTTCTTTCTCCATCTATATGAATGATTTACTTGCAGGATGCTTTAACCCGTGACAGATGGTTGGACTTTGTCAACTATATTTAATCAACTTCCTTTTGAACTCAGAATTATAGTAAGCATACAAGGCTAATGGGGAGAGGTCAGACTTGGGGGGGGGGGGATTGTTCTCATTTTTCTCTAATTATGTTGGTTGTTGATAATGGCCTGGTTTGCACATAATGCTAAGCCATAGTTGGTCTTAACATCCAAACCCAACCCAGCCCACTGACTGTAGTTCATATTCTGAGAACAGGATATGAAGCCATGGTTTATTGTTGGTTTACAAATCATGGCTTGTTTTAACTATAGTTTGACATTCTCTCTGACTGTAACAGTCTTACTTAACCTAGGTTTGTTTGGCCACATCCCTCCAATGGTCACCAAGTTACAGAGGCACGTGGAAAGATGAACTAGCAAACAAAAGTGCTTGTTAGAATAAGCCTCTCTCACTGGTACTTAAAGGAAGCCCTTATTCCTAACGCTGCCAGACTACAGGTTCTTTCCTCCACTCAAATCCTCCATAGTAAACCTTCCATCACAAGCTAGGCTGAGATTGCTTTGTGAGGAGGGAGGGAAATTTAAATAGATACTTTCCTTGTGGTTCATTTAAAGTTTGGGCATTCCAAGCAATTGGAACGGGATCTTCTGTGGTTTATGCTAGTATCCCGAGGGCATTAGTTGGTGCTGCAGACCACCCAGGACTAAGGAATGTTGCTATTGTATCTTTTTCCCTTTGACACCACAAGAAATACATGTACGCGGATAGACCAAGCAGTGAACGACCTGGAGTCCTTGCAAAACAGGTAGACTTTTCTGCAGTGGAAAAATAGTCTTGGAACCAATTCACAGAGGTGCAAATGATGCCATTTCTTTGGGCAAGGGAAACAGTGCTAGAAAAAAAGTTACTGCAGGTAGCTTTCAAAAGTTTTATGTTAAAAGACTTTTGTCATTACCCTTTACAACTAAACACAGTTGACTAAGGTTTGGAGGGGGGAAATTCGCACTTGCTGTCAAAGGAAGACAAGGTGGAAAAAATACACCAAAGTGATAAGAAATCTGCTTGATTTCCTGAAGCGTTTTACAAATCAGGAAGACAGTGTTCATGGGTGGAAGGGAAGTTGTATGTTCTGTGTTCAGAAGTATGTTATAGCTCAACTGCTATATTTTTTCAGTTATGAGTTGAAAGCTACCCACCTCCCCTAGAAATGAGATTTCTCTCCATTCTCAAGTAATATTACTTTTGCTTCCTTCTTTCTTATGCTAACCTGGGCAGTTATCTGGCAGCTACAAATAATTGCCTTTAATGAAATTGGCCTTGTATTCCAAATTAAATATTTTCCAAGTAAATGAACTTCAAAATAAATTATGTCCATCCCGTCCCCCCCAAATGTATTTTCTTGGTTCTAACACACCAGCTACCCACTGCCTCATATTGAAACTTTATCTGGTGGTTCATTTGTTCAGCCAGACGGTTATAAGAAACAATAGAAAATGGGAAATAGATGGAAGCCCATTATTTTAAAAAGTGTTCGATATCTATATTTTATTCCTTTGAAAATAAGCCTTAGAATTTGCAGTACAGTATAGTTGGCTTAGGAATCTGGTGATACTTACCCACATTTGAGCATTTTGTTTTAGTTGTTAATCTACTTCCCCCCATTCATATTAGATCAGAATAGTCCATTTTTGTTTTTGTTTTAATCCCCATCCAAAAAATGTGAAAAGCACACAGGTGCTTGTAAATTTGCTTGTGAATTTTCTGGTTTTGTACAAATCTGAGGATCAAAAGATGAGAGAGCGAGAAAGTGCTCCTAAAACACCCTAACTAGCATGCTGGAAAAGAAATGAAAACAGCTGTAAATTTGCAGCACACAGTTTTCAGACTGCTGCCCAATATATCTGACTTTTTTGTGTGGTTTGCTTGTGCATTTTTCTGGTTTTGTGAAATCTGAGGGATTCAAAGGGGGGGGGACTCTTCCATTCAGGAGTGCACTGGAAATAGTTAGGAGCATAGCCAGAAAATAAATGAAAGCATTGAGGAAGTAGTGTGTGTGGAAGCGGGGAGTAGAAGCAAGTGATAGTTGTGCCCCAAAACATCAAAACAAATCTACATCCCCAAGTGGAGTGTTTTGGAGCCTGATTTCCTACAACTTACTGGATCATCCCTGTGTTGGGTAAACCCTGTGTTGGGAAAAGTGTTGAGACTGGGGCTGTTTGAGGGTAACATCTTGTGAACTGCACAATTTAATTGGGAATTCAAACAGCTGCAGACACACAGTAAACTCTAATGTGCCACCAAATACAAGTAAAGTACAGTATAAAGCAGAGGTGCTTAACCATTTTTGGTCTGAGGGTTGTATTCACCCTTGGCTCATCTTCCCAAGTCTTCAGGCCAGTGGTGAATGTGGCCACCCCACACTCTCACATGCACACAATAATAGGCAAGCAATAATATAGCTACATAGTCCTCTCCTCTCAGCTGATTGATGCAGTTCAGTTGAGGAGGGGTGTCCACTCCATCTCTGCTCACCAGAGAGAGGATGATTTGCATTGTCATCAGGGCCGCCCACTCCAGTGCTGTATCTAATTTACTTTTCTCCCTCTCCCCCATCTGTGTCTACTTTGCTTTTCCCCTGTCAAAATTGGTGGAGTCTTGGAGAACGCAGAAAAATTTGCTTTATGAAGTGAGGGTTATCTACCCTTGGTATAAATTATAGAAATATATTTTAATTCAATTTACAGTAAGGGCCAAACGCAATGTGACGTCAGAAGAGCCATAATGAGATTTCTCGCCATTTTTACAAAGGTTAAAGCAGCCACAGAAGCTCCAGAATTGAATTGGGGACAAGGTATTAGGAAAGGGGACTAACATTTCCCTCCCTGTGCCATATTATTTTATATTCTGGATCTCCCTTGAAACTGTTTTTAGCCCTGTGGAGGAAAACACATAGGCCCATGGGTTTGCCCTCTCTGGTTTTTTTCTTTGCTGCAAAAAGGATAAAATATGATAAATATAATAAATAATAAAAGACTCATTAGAAAAGATAGCTTGGCAATCAGCAAGTATTAATATCCCCATCTGCTCAGCTTTGGCAGAGCAGCTTTTATCTGGATGAAAAGTATCTTCTTCTGATATGAGGTTCCTAGTGAACCTGCATGTGCATCACAGTTAGACACTGACATGCGTTCCATCACCTGCAGCTAGGTCTATGACCCATGTTACTATGCATCATCTTAAGCTGCATAAAAGACATACTATATGTTATGAACGGTGAAGTAGTTCCCCATGCTACAATGTTACCATAACCAATACAACCATTTGTTTAACTGGATTTCACCTAAAATAAGTATTTGTAATTGCTTTCTAAAAACTGGACTGCATTGCTTTCTTATGCATGTTTGTAATGACTGATAATGTCCCCTGAGAAGCTTCATATTAAAACATTGAACATATTTATTGATCAACTACTGGGTATATCTCAGATTAATTTTAACTTTAAAGCATTGTAGATTTTTACGACTTGTCTGACTTATCATGACATTTTAGTGACTGCATATCTTTGTTTGGGGGACAATAGAGCAGCAGCAAAACTGGAAATCAGCCAAATAATATCAGTATGCTTTTTTCCCTTCCCTGACTCACCATGCCCTTTTGTATACTTGGGAAAACTCAATTCACTGTACTCAATAATACACAATACAAACTACTGTTGCAGCTATTCTTTCTGGCCCAGCTGCTTCTGGATTTCTTTAAATACAAATGAGCATTGTGCAGAATTGTTGGCAGTGCAGAACTCCAAACCAAATGAGCTCTGATGAAAATATTGCTACTATGTGTCTGAAACTGTTTTTATTCAATATATTGCAGATGTATGCATGCAAACAAATAATGATATGCATGCAGATATGCATACGCTAAAGCAAGTTCAGAAACAGAAAAGCAGGCACAATATAATAAAAATAAAGGTTTTGTACTTTTTCAGCATGAACGTTTTCGAAGAATTTATGCCTATTTTATCATCCATTTCATAGTTTATTGGATCATCCTCCCATGACATCTAGCACTTCCTAAAAGGAAAGAAATGATGTCATTATAATTATCCTTCATTTCCTGCTATAATTATGTGAAATTAGTTGATTGATATATTCCAACCTTCCACAGGGAAAAGCCCTGTAATTCTGGGCACTTAATGTTTTACAAAAACTCCTGCAGTACCACAAGAAATGGCTCTTGGCTATATTGACCATTTATATCATGAACATCATCATTAGTGTTTCTTTCTTTCTTTCTTTCTTTCTTTCTTTCTTTCTTTCTTGCCTTACGCACCAAGGAATTTACATCAATGCCACAAACTTACAAAAGCACATACAATAATATACAAACTAACTAAAAGTAATCATATAGAAATGTAATAGACCATTATATTTAATATTGTTTTCTCATTTTTGTAAGCTAGAAGGGAAAATAAATAAAATTTCATGTGTAAGTATTATCCATCCTGTCAGGGAACTGACATCGGAGCAGAGGGGAGAGGCGGTGCTTCCCGATTCTGCGGAAGAAGGAACGAGTAAGGGTAGAGAGAGAAGGTCATCTGGGGAAGAATGTCCCGGTGACACCAGGAAGAAGGAAGAGGGAGGAAGCACCTCGGAGGAGAGGCTCCGAGATGCTGGCACTGAAGGTAGTGAAGAGAGTGGAGGGGCACCTCTGGGCACGCCCACTCTGGGCAGAAGGGTTACGCGCAGAGAGGCGAGGCGAAGGGTGTCAGTCAAGGAGCTTTTATGTTGGAGGAAATTTAGGAAACACCCACTCACGGATTCGTCCAGCGACTGAGCAGCAGCAGCACCCAGGCTGCTCAGTCAGGGAAAGACACCACCAACTTCTAAGCAGTTTGGAACAGCTGGAGGTTTACACACAAGCAACCCCATTTCCGTTGACACATCCAAAAGTCATAAGTCCTCAGTGGCTAGGAGTGTCTTACCAGCTACAGCTGGTACAGTATGTCAACTCTGGCTGTTCCTGGCTGCAGTGATCCATGCACTGGCAAACCCTACACTCAGTTATTGCAGTGCACTCTATCTGGGGCTACCCCACTTCAGTGAAAAACACCACAGCTTGACTGTTGATGGGAACAGACAGCACAGCACATTAATCCAGTGCTCAACAGGCTATACTGGCTGCCGATACATTACTTGGTAAGGTTCAAGATTCTTGTATTACTTTACAAGACCCTAAACAATTTGGGCTGAGGCTGTCTCAAGGATCTGTTCACTGAAATCGTTGTAAACCATAAAGAGCTAAGAGGTATATGCATTGTGGTTCGAGGACCCGACCCCCGCAAAGTAAAATGAAGACACAG
This sequence comes from Podarcis vaucheri, assembly GCF_965113315.1. Lineage (NCBI taxonomy): Eukaryota > Metazoa > Chordata > Lepidosauria > Squamata > Lacertidae > Podarcis > Podarcis vaucheri. Next base: position 50,940,433 of record NC_138767.1, read on the forward strand.
GGACACGTGATATAAGGTTAATGGGCTAGAAAAGGCCACAACTTTATTGATTACAGCAATGAAAAGGTATTGGCTTAGGCATTGGATCGCAAAACAAGTGGGTTTATTCACCAGGGGTTCATCACCTGTTGATGCTAATCCAACTATAGGCTCACCCCTGATGTCACCGTCGGTCGTGCCATGGCCTCCCGCCAAGCAGGCTTCGGACGGAATACACGACCGCCAGATTCCTTTACCGGAATACCCCTAAAATTGAAGGCATAGGCGATGGCCACACCTAGCACTTCGACACAGCACAACACATTATTCCAATGCCTAACCTACCCACCAATACCACCAGAAAGTTGTGACGATTGCTACGAGGTAGGCGAAAAAACCAAAAAGCCTAATGCCAAATGGAAAAACTCCTACCAGGCCCCCTAGACAACCAGGGCGACCAACCTAAGGTCCATAGCAAGGCCAATGACCTAAGCCCTAACTCAAAGGGAGTGGAGGGTGGGTGACTCGCACAGGACGATGAAGAGAAATGAGGCCGGGGAGAGGCTGGCACTGCAGCATAAAGGCTGCTGGACACGCCCCCCCCATGGCACCTGGTTGGGCGGCCACCGGGGGGGCGTGAGTGCCAGCCAGGTGAGCTGGAGGCAGGGGGCAACGCCCCCTGCTAGGAGCGGTGTTCGGGCTCCCGCCCACAACCACTCCCCTCTCTTTCAGGGAGGAGAGTCTTTGTTAAAATTAATGAATGAACTAAAGCATAACCATATTCAGGTGCTTGCATCAAATCATAGAAAAGCAAATTATGCAGTACATTAAATAAACTAGCTATGTAAAAGTCAGTGAAAGAAGAGCATTTATGTTCTCTCAGTTCTCTTTATAGGGACATACTAGCACACTCAATGGATTCATTGCTATTTTCTTTACTAAGTTCCAGCTACTAATTAAGAGAACATATATGTAGACATCAAATGTTGTAATTGGAGGTCAAATTTGTCCATAATTATGCATGTGTTGTACAGATAGATATGCCCAGATAGCTGATATTGGCTTTAGCTTCCTGTCACATTTATTATTTGTCACCATATAACATGTGAAGCTCTGGTTACTAAATTTGGCCACAGAGGTCAAAAGTGACCCATTTCCTAACACTATAATTGTTGGTTGCTGATGCACATGTGAAAATGAATAGATATAAAAGTAATGATGTTTTCATTAGTATATCCTGGAAAGAAAGAAAGACTTCAAGATATATTATCTGCAGAGTTATTCATTTTAAATAAATATTCTTTAAAAAGTCAAATAATATATGCCATATTAATATTGATACAGTATCATTTGCAAAAAGCAGGTGTGATGTAAGTCATTATTACACTTGCTCATGAAACAATTGTGTGTGCGTGTGTGCGCGCGCGTTCTATCTATCTATCGCTCTCCTTTCTTGTCAACATCAATGAAAACCTTTACTACTTTGGTTCAGAGCCAGGGAAGCTCAAGACCATTTAGGGATTGGTGTTATCAGCACTCTGTTGCATATGCATGAACCCAAGTGGTGGGGAAATGCGAAGTTACCAGACCTGAATGCAAAAACAATGTCAACAAAAACTGAGAATGTGGATATATTGTGTCACCATAACATAGCTCCTTAACAACATACTAGAATTTTCACATGTGATAAAACCTGCAGACTTAATTCTGGACAGTCAACAGCATCTTTCTTTAAACAACATCATCACTTTTATCTTCATTCTATTGCTTGTTTTGTTTTCAAGCTCCAATAGGAAAATATTTTTCCCTGTGAGTAACGAGTTGATGGCTTGTACTCATGGGGGGAAATGAACTTATTCCAAAACACTGATTTGAAGTTTTGTTGATAGGTGTCACTGTCCCTCACATTCCCTGTTGTGAGCATGAGCTGAGTTGAATGTGTATCTTGACCCATAAAAGTTAATGCCACTTGGCTGAGCATCCTGACTTCAGCATTTCCTGCTGTAAAATAAACAAGATTTTATCCCCTTTACCCCTCTGCATCTTTTCAGGAGACAGTGCAACATCCAGAATGTTGCTTTTAACTATCTACTGAGCCAGAGATAAAAAGAACACATTTTCTAAGCCAGCTTTTCATTTACTGTTAAAATAATTATATGTTGGGTACAGACTAAGACAGAAATCCTCACTCTTACCTAGCAGTAAGGCCCGCTGAATTCAAGTAGACAAAGTTGGGATTGCCCCCTAAAGTAGTTGCATTCATGGATAGTCCATTGAAATCAATGTGAAAAATGAGATGTGACTAACATAAGACCCATTGATCGTAATATAAACTACATTTAAAGAAGTACAATAAGATTGTTTTGCAAATTTGCCCTCTGAGAACTTATAGTTTGGACTTCAAACTGCCTCAGCCACTGATTATGTGCAGTTGAAGGGGGAAAGCCTCTGATACATTGAAATATACTCAGAGTCGCAAAGTGATTTCATTCTCTTTATTCAGCTCATAGTGGTGAGGAGGAATGAATGAAAGTCCCCTCAAAGTATCAGTTTTATATACATTATTTACACAATGGGGTGCACATGATTGGCTAATTCTGGAATTCTACTGTAAGCCAATCAGGTTGTGGATTCACTTATATCTGGAGCATGATTGGGTGGTTCCTGCCAACCAATCATACTGCTGCATTGTTCTAGGACCAATCAGACTGCTGCATTCTGAATCCTATTGTTCTAGGACCAATCAGAGTGCTGCAGTTTGAATCCTATTCAACTCAGTACATAACATACATGCAAGCAATTTTGTGTGTTTTTGTACTCATTTGCGTGTGGACAATAATAAAACATAATGTGAGAAGAAGTCCTTGGAATGGAGCATAAGTTAACTACATGCCACACAAGTATAAATATATTTGTACTTGGAACATGCCTGTTATATCTCTTGTGATATAAACAGGAAGATTCATTCAGTGGGCTATCAAGACGATGAATTGATGTAATGTATAAGTACCTGATCTGTGCTCTGATAAACCTGCCACCTTTTGTCATAAGCTACGTACCAAAGATTTAATGTTACCCCATTGCATGTTCCTTCATTTTCACTGGATTTCCCAAATGAAATGTCATCCTATTTGATGGATATCATTAAAGACAGTTTGATGTATCTGGTCCCTACTGTAAGAGAATAAAGAATTCAGGTTGTGATAGTTAAATTTAGATAGTAGCATTTCAAAGTCTGAGAAAGAAGATTTAAGGGAAAACTTAGACAATTGCAATTTTTCCTCAAAAGGAAAAATATAGATGAAGATGTATTGAAGTCTTAAATCATTGCAGGTGTGGCAGTCCGCTTTGGGAAAAGGCATTGTTAGTGTAGTGTTGCAGGTTGTTGTAGTCTGAAGAAACGAAACAGACACCTGGAAGTTTGTAACATTTTATCCAAAGTCTAGAAGTACTAATTGTCATTCTGAAAACATTAAGTAATTGTTACAAATATAACATGGGATACAGGGTAATAACAGTGATCAGTGCTCATCTTGAAAGCTTTGCTCATTCAAATCATGGATAAATCACGTAAAGGCAAGCCCCCCCCCAAAAAAAAACCTCAGGAAGTGAAATAATTTAGTGGTAAATCATGTAACTAGGCTAACATGAATCACCGAAAATGGTACCAGCTTCTGTGATTTAGGTGACATATAAAAAATAGCCCTTCGTGGATTGACAGTTATAGGAATTAATGATAAAATTATTCAGCGGTGGTATGTTCTCTTCTTACCATTTGTCATCTTGCATCTGATTACTTCTAAGAATTTAATTAAGGGGGCAACTGAAGTATCCAGACCTTTAGTAACTCTGACAATCTGATGCTTTTTTGTGGTCTTTTCAAAGAAAACGTATGGCTTTTTCATAGCCCTATGTCTGCCAATTGTTGTGTACTTCTAAATGCATACTGTTTGCTTTGCCTGCTGTTATATATATGAAAAATAAGATTTAAAAACCATATGGGAAAGCCAGCATTGCAGTAAAAGTGCTAGAAGAGCAGATACTGATTTACTAAAATACCTTGGGTTACATACACTTCAGGTTACATACGCTTCAGGTTACACACTCCGCTAACCCAGAAATAGTGCTTCAGGTTAAGAACTTTGCTTCAGGATAAAAACAGAAATCGGGCTCCGGTGACGTGGCAGCAGCAGGAGGCCCTATTAGCTAAAGTGGTGCTTCAGGTTAAGAACAGTTTCAGGTTAAGTACGGACCTCTGGAACGAATTAAGTACTTAACCTGAGTACCACTGTACTGAATGGTAAAAGGTAATTTATATATGTAAGCAAATATGCACAATACTAAATCCCTATATTAAGCTTGGTGTGTTCTATAGAAACTACTGTAGTATAGCAACAGAAGTGTTAAAAGTAAATCTGTATGAGTGAATCACAGAATAAGGAGAATGAATTCTAAATGGCTAACAAGTTCGCTCAAATGGAAACTTGTAGTTGGTTGAATTTTCTTTAATGATCTCAGGAGCACTTTAGTAATCTGTACTGAAATAGTAGGGTAATTTTATTTTGTTGTATCAATTCTGTCAACCAAATTATTTCCATTTATTTAGAAAATAAAAGTGTCAGGAACTGTAAGAGCAGTTATTGGGTAGCAAATACTTAAAAAAAAATAACCTGGAAGTACATTTTATATGCAATATAGAACAGTTGAAAGCCCTCTTCATTCAGCTTTTAAGTTTTAATTCAGAACAGTTTCAGTGTTTTAAAGTATCTAAATTAGTGTTTTCCTCTATCTCTCAAAGCAGAAATTAAATCAGTTTTAATTTGTTTTATTTTCTAACACTGTGGAAATAATTATTGCTGCAGAGTCTTTTTAATTGTTTTCAACTAGGTGCTTGTCTTTAAGTTGCAATAGCCTTCTAATTGCACATTGTTGATATTCCCTTTTCAATTGTGACAAAGCATCATAAATCCAAGTATTTAGGTTTATTGAATTTTGGAATGGGGTGATTAGTTGTAGAATGGATAAATGACCTGATGCAAAACAAAATGAATTTTATGATTTACTGTGCTTTACAGGTTCCCTTGGAACCATTATGTGTAAATTGCAAGATAGCATTTAGAAGTAAGTGATCATATTTATAATCACGGCTATATATATATATATATATATATATATATATATATATTTCCACAGTAAGCATATTCAAAAAGGAGTAATTGTTGAATAAGTGTTTTCCATACACAGTTGATTTTTATTACCAATCCAGCTATGTGTTTTGCCCTGTAACAGTATGCAGTATTAAATTGTTGTGAGCAATGGGGAATAGTTGCAGTTTTTATGAATGAATATATTTCATCCCTAAATTATTCATATGTTCTAATTTATTCTAATGAGATGCTATCAGAAAATATCACTAACCAGTGATTTTCACCTGAGAGATAAAGTCAATATGGTTGCATGGTGGTGCTAATTTACCTGTTTCCATATTTGAGAATAGTTTGCAAGGGATAGCTCAGTCAGTAGAACATGAGACTCTTAATCTCAGGATTGTGGGTTCAAGCCCCACACTGAGCAGAAGATTCCTGTATTGCAAGGGACTAGATGACCCTTGTGGGCCATTCCAACTCTACGATACTACAATTCTATGTGTTAAGGTACTGACACTGTCTGAAATACGGTAAATTCTTCAGGTTGTATCCAATGTTGTGGTTACATGAGTAGAACAGCTTCTACAGCAGGACATCTCCTTCCTCTCCTTCCCCTGTAGTGCCCCATAAACCCTCAAAAATCTTATCCAGAGGGTTGGGGTGCATGGAGACTGAAGGGGGAAGGAGAGGAAGGGAATATCCTGTTGCACAAACAGAAAGCTGATAGTGATATGTTAGATACAACCATTTCCATATATTGCAACAGATGCTAATACTTGTTGTTGGAATTCCATGGTCAGGTGTACATCAAAAGCCCTGTGTCTGTGCCCCTGGCACTTCCTTCACGAAAATAGCTTCATCCATTAGATTTTTCTGCTCAGTCATTTATTAGGGAGATGGAATTACATCACACTCTACCCCCGCTACCCATATACAATCTAGCAGTTCCTTGTTGGGACATCAGTTAGGTATAGTTTGAGGCCTTACCCTGTGACCTACCAGCCTCATCAGCACCTTCTTCCTACTGGGCTTTGGTTTAGCTGGAATTCCACTCACGCCCTCCCAACCCACCCTTTCTCTTTCTCCTCATTGTCATGAACCCTGCAGAGATGTATTGGTTGGACAGAGCAGTCAGAGTGGGAGAAGGAATGAGAAGAGAATGTGGAATAAAGGAATTGGATTCTGGAGAGGGGCCTAGCAGGGTAGAAGGCACCAATCCAGTTATTTAATAAGAGCTGAGTAGACTGTCAAGGGGCAGAATGCTAACCCTATCAACTAAGCCATCATCACCAAGGATGCAGAGATGATTGTGCCAGCATGAACAGGAAACCCAACCCAGTCAGAGGATTGCCCACTTGCTTGCCTAGTCCTGTAGCTCAGGATGCCAACCACACAAATGACTGGGCATACCCTGCTCTTCAAAAGCAAAACCTTTGTGTGTGTGTGTGTGTCATGTTTTTGGACAATATATTAGTTGACACCTACCCAGTGCAACAACTGTTAACACAAATACTTTGTAACCTGACTTATGTACTGTAGAGTATACTGATCCAACCCATTCAGACTCAAAGTCTGAGCAGAAACATGCCTGTTACGAGTTTGGGGGTTCCAGACACCTTTAATTCTTAGATCCAGTAAGTGTTAGAATTTAATCAAGGCTTGGAGTGTTAAACTAGGTGCCAGACCCTGAACTCCTCAATTCAGCAAGTGTTAAAATATAGGCCGGGCTAGTTTCATGAATGGGCAATCACCTGGGGTGATGAGCCATTAAGAAAACAAAGAAAATGTGATGGACCATTAAGAAAGCAAGGAGAGGGGACTTTGTGCCAGAGGACAAATGAGTAGGGCTCCTCCTTCAGCTCTTAGATAGCTAAAAATACAATGCCAGAGTTTAAAGTAAAAAGTGTATGTGATGTGACCTAGAGAAAAAATGGTTGCAGGCTGGAAAAAGCAGAGTGAGCCATGGCTGATTTCTCCTGAAATCCAAGGCTGGGGCTATGGGGGGCTGATGCTGTTTTATATGTGTTTAAATAAACCATGTATCATACAGACACTACAGTCTCCACTGGCAAACCCTGTTGTCTGTATACCAAATCCACTGGACTATAACATCACATAGAATAATATGTGATTCAGTATGATACAGCATGCTCATGGCTTGCATAATACCTAGTACTGAAATCTACAATATACAAGCTCTTCATGAGCCAAAACTGCCTACAATCCTCTCTCTCTCAGTTTTACTTGCTTACACTTCTGGCCTCTTAAGGACAAGAAGGAGAGGGGGAGTTCCCAGAACACTTCTAGATGAAATCATTCATCTTATAAGATGTGTCTATTCTGCCCACGTACTCCCTTTTGTTTTATGCCACATTCTCTCTCAACTCTGTGCCAAGCAATCTGTCGCTACTACGGGTACAATAAAGTTACTTAAAAACTTCATGGTGGGTAATAAGATCAGTAGCTGCTTTAACTGCAAGCTATGGCATTGATCTAGAATGAAAATGTATGAAACTGCTACAGCTGTAGAGCAAGAAATCAAATGTGAATTGGAAACAAAGTTGTTGTTTTTAAGATAGTCAAGAATGATGTATGAGAAGTTTGGGCAGATTTTGAAGGTGGGTGAAAACCTATGGTAGCAGAGGTCTAGGGTAGCTTTTTTAAAACACATTTTTACAATAAAATGTAATCTTTTTGGTTTTTCACACAACCTTTACTGGAGAGGTGAAAACTGTATCATTATATTTAATTGGCTACCTGCAGTTCATTAGTAGAAGCTTCATTAAATAATATTGGAACATTTGTAGTAGCTAATCTTCTAAACACTTAGCATTCACACTGACCCCACTGAAGGTAACAAAGGTCATGATTTGGTTCAGCAGAGTTGCCCATTCACCAAGAAGACTGGCAGAGCAAAGTAATCTTGGTGTGTCACTTTTCATTAATCACACTACTTTCCTGTTCATGAAATGCCAGCTGATAATTGTTACTAAATGCGATTTGCAACACCCTGGGCTGTGGTTGAAGGGCCAGAAATAGGCAAACAGATAAAAACATTGTTTAGCTTGCAGGCAGCAAGTGTTTGCTATTCAAAGGTACATCATGCATAAACATTGATTTAGCCATGAGCTGACACTTATAAAGCTTTTGCTGTTTCCAGAAAGCCCTGTGGTCAGGCTAAATAATAGCCAAGGGCAAGTGGTGTTACCTGCCTAGCAAGGTTGCATCCTATATAAATTGCTTGATATTGAAATCTATCAGTTCTTATGATAACGGTAAATAGCATCATTGCTATAAGGCAGCACAAAGTGCATCTTATAAAACAGTTGCATTTGCACTCGGAAATTTGTTTTCAAGTAGTTTAAGTTTACTTTGGATAAATATTGCATGAAGAATTTGCTTTGCCAATTTTTGTGGAGGATTTAAACAATAACAAAAAAAGATGTTTTGCAGTTTTTCAAACAGAATTTGTATTGAGAGAAAGTCACATACTATTCCAATATGAGAAGCATTCCATAGTAACTCTATGATAATACTTTCTATCTGACATGGGATCCAAATATAACTGTATTTCTAAGCTTACTGTGTGTGTTTCTTTCTAGCTGGAGTAGGGGATGGGAGGGTGGCAGTATCTGATAGATAATGTCCCGTATTTTTCATCCTATAGGGCGCACTGGCCCATAGGACGCGCCTCCTTTTTTGGGGGGGAAAGGAATAAAAAAAATTATTTTCCCTCCCAGCCGTGGGGCTGGGGCGGCAGAAGCCCGAGCTTCCCCCAACCCCAGCCCCCAGAACAGGCTGCTATCTGCAAGCCTTGTGAGCCCGCAGGAACTCCCGCCGGACTTGCAAGGCTTGCGGATAGCTTCCTGAAGCCTGGTGTGCACCGACCCCTCTCGCTCTCCAGGCTTCAGCGAAAGCCTGCATTCGCCCCATAGGACGCACACACATTTCCCCTTCATTTTTGGAGGGGGAAAAGTGCGTCCTATAGGGCGAAAAATACTGTATCTAAACACTGTAGCTCTGTCTTTGTGCCTAACCTTGCCCTGCCACATCCTTGTATGATACATGAAGGAACCCTATTATACGTAATAGCCTGATTGACTCCAGCTACAAAAGCTGAAGTTGCTGAAGAGGCAACTTCTGTTCTGTAGTGTCCTGTCCAAATTTTATGCGCTACATACTAGTCAGGCTACTAGAATTATGTACTCTTTTATATGGCAACTTGGTCACAATTCTTCAATTACCTGTGCCAAGTTCCCATCTAAAGGAGAGTATTGGTAACTAATATGTTCTCGTGATACTAAGTATAGCATACAGTACTCTCTCCATCTCATATCCTATTTGGCAAATGTATATTTTTTGTTAAATATTACAAGTGGATGTTTCAGACAAGCCCTCACAAGCTCACCCACCACTATAAGAACATACTAAGAATCCTGCTGGATCATATCAAAGGTTCATGACGTCCAGTTTCCCACAGTGGCCAACCAGATGTGTCCAGGAAGCTCACAATATATCTCTTCCAAACTGGTTTTCCAGTTCTTGTTTCCAAGGCACTTAATAGATGATGAGAGAGTCCTCCCTTTTACTTTCCACCATCCATTCATTTCTACCCCATCTAGTAGCAGCTCGAATGGTGGGGCAGAGTTGCAGAGCTAGCCTTCCAAGAGCAACACCACTGCAGCTTACATGAACAGAACTGGGGCGGGGTGAGGCTGAGATGAGATGAGGTCAAGGCTGCCCAGGAATGCCACATTGGCTCCCCCAGTATGCCTGCATAGCCCTGACTTCATAGCTACACTGCCTCTCCCAAGCCCTATGCAAGTAAGCTGCAACAATACCAGTGCCTGGAGGTGACACCCCACCTCCCACAGGCCACTACTGTTCACATCTTTAGCCATATATTTGGCCGTCATGGCAGCTTAACAATTTCATACTTGCACACACACAGGTACTACATGATAACATCTACCATCATGGCTTGGTTTAAAGTTTATATCCCAGAAATGAAGTAGAATCAGGGCCTTTCCTTCAGCTATGAACCTTTTAAGAAGCTGCAGTATGTCTAATAAGGCAAATATTCAAAACACTCTGATAGAAGGAGTACTTGGTGCAAATACTTTACATTTTATGAGGCTGAATGGGGAAACAAATGGGGAATGGAGCTCATTAGAGATTTAGGGTAAGAAGAATATCTAAAAGGAAACTTACATATTTAACTACTGTATAAAACTAATACTGTATTGGTTTATGGTCAGCCTGGATATATTATTTATTTCTATTCTTTATTGACATCCATTAGTTACTCCCTTGTGGATTTGCTTCACCCCCCTCATAAATTAGAAGATCTCCAACCACCTTTGTGAAATAAATTATGTATTCCCATTCTATGCAGTGGCTAGAGTCTATTAGTCTAAGATCTCACCACTGCTATTACACCAAAAATGGCTATACTACTGTACCAAGTACAAGAAATGCTCTAATTAAAGCACTGTAAATAAAAGAACTGAACATCTATATTCCATTTTGCTCTTAACCTTCTTGTAGGCCTATGGTGATTTAGGAAGCCTTCCTTGTAATAATCATGTATATTTTATTCATTTGCTGCTTTGCAGAAAAGCAACTGTAAAATATGTAAAGCCAGATTGTATAAGCATTAGAATGATAACAAAAATATCCTTCTCAGCAGCTGATATAATTCCACGTAAAACTCCACCCACCCCCCAACAAAAGCTATTATGTTCCATTGGGGGAGTTGGATTATTCACACGTGTTCTTCCTAACTTTGGTGGATAAACAGACTCAGAGAGCATACCAGCATGTTAGCTATTCTTGATACTGAGTCTTAGAGCTTTGATTTGATTCTGATCCCTCACCACACATTATGTGTTCAGGGATGTGTACATTTGAATTTTGGAGGTTGCCTGCTGACTTCTAAGTAAATAGGAATTTATGCAGGCAACAGCTTTCTTATAATTATTCCATTGTAAGGTATCTTACTGTATCATACCTTCGGAGCACACTGAGTGATTCTAGCGGGCAGGTTTGTGTGCAAAGTTATCAGCATTTATGCATAGTTGAGCACTTGTTTTTTTTGGACAAGAACAGATTTTACACTGAGATTGTGTGACAGTCAAGACAACTGCAGTGCATTTCAGTTATATGCAATAGCTTTTTCTTTATTAATCAAATGGGCTGTTTCACTCTGCAGTACCAAACTGCCCCCACTTCCAGGGATGAAAACACTAGAAGGTAAATAAATTTAACAGTGGGTCACAACTTTAGTATAACTTCAAGGGAAAGATAATGAACATTTAACTTAGCTAACATCTTAACACCACAATGACTGTGATGGTTTTTTCTCACTTAGAGAATGAGTAACCAGTATGGTGCCCTTATGATTTTGTACTACATGCATGGCCAGTGATCATGGATGGAACCACATTGGCTACCCCTGCCTTAGAAGATCACTCCTATTATCTCTGCCTTACTTTGGGCCTAGCAGTGATAACCCCAGTAGATTTAATAGATGTCATTTAGAATAAATCTTGACCACCCTTAGGGATGGGCAAATATGTCAATTGCATTTTCTCTCAGTTTCTAATTTTTCAAATCTTAAGTTCAGTTTTCCACATTTCCACATCAGTTTGCACTTTTTAAAATGTCAGAAAAATTCATTAGCATTTGACTTTGATTTCTTCCTAATATTCGTGTTGTAATGCAATTTCCCCTAATATGCACTTTATCCTAGTATATGCATTTTAATGTAGAATTTTGAGCATTAATAAACCTTAACACTATAAACAAACTGATGGACTATAGTCAATCATCATTATCAGAATGTGTAGAACCCACTATCAACATCACCCTATTATGACAAAGGTGATTACACTAATCCCATCAAGCAACAACAAAAGTCAGTCCAAAAATGAAGGTGAAAATCCAGTAGCCTCCTGGTGCAGACTTCCTTGTTAAAAATTAGAATGACGGCCCACCAGGTTTTTGCAAATTTGTCAGTTTATGTCACATACACAACCATGGCATAGCCTGTTTTCTGTGACAGTTTCTCCAGCACTGCTAATTGTTGTACCTTCTCCTCACCATCCCTCCAAAGTAAATGAAGAAGTGTGTCTTCAGTGATCGATTATTTTGAGTTTTACAGCAGCCAGGTGGAACAGTATTAAATTCTTATGGGACACTTGTATCATACATTTCTGGAGGATCCACAGCAAAGCCAACAGTGGGTCTTGTGGTAGAAGTTGCAGGACAGTGGCTGAAATTTCCTTAGATCTATGCCCAGAATGCTGACATGATCACACATAACCACCACGTGTGGGAATAAGAGCCTATCATACTGCATCCCCAACCAACACTCGATAGGCAAAGTGCCATTTCTTCACCCTAGTGTTCAGTACTGGTGAAGTACTATCAGCATGGATTCTTGAACTTTTGGAGAGATAGATCAGATCAGGTGTTTCTACTTAATGCCTTCAAAGCTGACTCCACTATATCCATACCAAGGTCACCCTAGTATATGCATCACAACATTTGGAGAAGTGTGAATTTAAAGGATGATTGTCCTTCAAGTTTCACACTGTTTCATAAAGTGTGAATTAGGTAAATTAATCTGTAAATATGAATTGAATCAAATCTTTATTCCATACCTAACCACTCTACTCTAATACTTCCTGCTGTATCCTGGATGAATTCTAGATAGTAGAAATCTTCTATTCATGTTGAATGTTGGCCCTACTACTAGGCAGAATGAGGTGACTGCCTCAGATGACACATTGTGGTGGGCATCTTTCTGAGTCCCTTGGCTATACCCTCTAATGGAGGAGAAAACTGGGTATGGCATGTGGTCTGTGCTCTCAGATGCAGTGGAATCCCGCTGCCAGTATTGAAGTAAGTTTCAACTGCCTGCCTGGCTTCTGTACATGGACTGCAGGGGGAAATCTCATCCCTCACCTTAGGCAGGAAAATGTTCATTTATATAATTACAGAAAGGGTTTCTGCAGCATAGGTGTAGAGCCCAGAGACAATAAGTCTAATATGGATGTAAGCAGGACATTTAGGAGGTGGTAGCTTGGGAGAACCTAGTGACTATGTTGAGCAGTTATCTCAGCCAAATTCATATGGAAACGCTGTTCATGTCAATTGGCACTATTACATTAACACTATAATATGGCTGTCACTATTTCTATAGTGGTGACAACACTTTTTTCTTTGCTCCCATTTTGTGCACAATTAGCTGCACAAAACAATCTAGAGCACATTGTAGTAGTCCAGATGGAAGGTCACTAGAGCATGGGTAACTGAGGCCAAACTATCTCTGGTCCAGAAACAGCTATGCCTGGCAACCCAGCTTAAGCTGTATATAGGAACTTCTGGCCACAGAAGCCACTTTGAACTGCAGTAATAGGTTAGAATCCAAGAGCTTCCCTGACTATTAACCTGTTCCTTTAAGGAGACTGCAGTTGCTGCCAGAACAGGTAATCCATCTAATTCCCAGCCATGCAAACTTCCCTCTCACAGCAACTATGTCTTTTCAGATTCAGATTCAGTTTATGGACTCCCATCCACTGCATAATTCTTTTCAGGTACTGGTTCTATAACTTCAGAGCCTCTCCTGATTCAAAAGGACTGAAGACATAGAGTTGCATGTCATCAGCATTCTGATGACACTGTGCTCCAAATCTCTGAATAGCAGCACCCAACTGTTTCATATAGATGTTGAATAGTATGAGACAAAATGGACTCCTGTGGAACCCCACAGTTTGAAGCTATAGAGCTGATCAGGAGTCCCCTAGTGCTAATTTCTGGTAATGACCCTTCAGGTAGGAGGAAAACCACTGCAATAGAATGCCTCCAACACACATCCAGCAGGGACAGCATGATCAGTGATGTTGAAAGGCACTGAAATACAGTATCAAAGAGCACCAGCAGGGTGGTTCCACACCTTTCAGGAAACCTTGGGTGGAAAATATCCAAACATCAAACTGGCCTGATGTTTTATCAGTATTTTAGTGAAGCTTTTGGTGAAGTACAAAGCAAATTAAGAAGACCATAAAAATAATATAACAGCAAACATGCCAGCTTATGCCAAGAACAAACTTAGTTGGTCTCTAAGGTGCTACTGGACATTTATTTTTTATTTTTTTTTAGTATATTATGCCAGGTATAGTTTCATTGTTAGTTTTTCTTACATACATTTGCATGTTCCATTTTGTGTGGGAAATTTGTTTCAAAGGTCAGATAAAATCACCTCTAGCAATTCTCACAGATGGCAGGTTAAGACTACATTTTGTGCTGACAGTCAGCTCAATTTACTTATTTCATAGATAGCAGCTCTTTTAAACACACACACACACACACACACACACACTTTCTCCCTGTAAGTAAAATTTGCTGGCAGTTGGCAACCACGCTTTCATCCTTCATATCTGGCAGGCTCCTTAGTGACTCCATGTATTAATGTTTCACATCATTTTAAAAAAAAAAAGTGTAGACATCTGAGATTACTACAGTACTCTATAATTCTGAAGTGCCTCTGTATAGGACATTTTGAAGTTTCTGGTTTGGGGACCACAATCAAAATTGCAGTAGAAGCCCTCCAGAGTAGTACCTACAAAATGGAGGTTGTGGGTCCTTCATACCTTGTGCCAGTGGCAACTGCAGTATGGTGAGGCTGTGCAGCACATGCTGCACATACTAGTCTTAAAAGTATAAAAACTGTTGGCCAAATTTAAGAAGCAGCAGAATTTGTCCCTCTGCTTTGACATAGACAAGATTGTTGACAGTGTTTCCTTCCACTGAAGTTATGAGTGGGTTCCTTACGCCACTAAGAATTTTATAACAATGGTGTGCACAAGGTTGCACAAGATACAAAGAGTTGCCACAAGGAAAGACACTACAACCCAGAAATGTATCATTTGGCCCTTAAAATGCTATATAGTTCTTTTGCCTTTTTTTTAAAAAAAAAGAAGTTTCCTATAATTATATCAGGAATAGGACAATACTGAATATTCTTTAGCAGGTAAGTGCTGCATGTGGCATAAAAATAAGCCTATTTTATTACACGCTGGAATAGTGTTCCACAGAAGGTCATAGTCCTGCATTTGTATTTTAATAAAATAAATTCTCCAGTTCCTTTAACTTCTGTACTTCTCTCCCGTCTCCACTTGAAAAATCCTATCTCCCTCAGAGCACGCTCCAGAGGAGTAAACTCCTCTGCTCATATAACAATATGAGCAATGTCCTTTCTCATTGTAACAATTATAACCTCATACAAGGTGAAGAATTCTAATGCATTACAGTTTATCACAAGGGACATCAAGCAATGTGTTCCTGTTAGGATGTCAGCAAATTAGCCGTGCGCATTCCACTTGAATAGTGACGCCCCGTCACGGGATATAAATATGAAATAAAAATAAATGCCAAATGCACTGAAATCTTATCAAGCTCAGGCAAGTATTCTAATTGTGAGAGAAAAAAGAGCCGCTGTAACAAGGGCCCTTGGTGCCTGCAGGCAAGTCTTTGATTTTTGTACCTTTCCATCTTGTAGCTATCTTCACTGAATACCTGTGTAGTCTTTTCAGTTTAACTTAAAAGACCTTTAATAATTAAAAAAGACCAGAGCGGTGCTACCTTATTTAGTGTTACAGGGTAGAATCTGTCCCAGTGAATGGTAATCTTTAGTTCCTCTAAAATAAAAAAAAGGAAAAGGAAAAGGTTCATTGGCAATAGCTGAATACCGGCATTGTTGATCTTGTGAAAAGATGTCTGCTTTACGAGGGATTTTTATTCTGGTGGAAAAAATTGAGAACAAAATCATTGCTTCTCCCCACAAACCAACCATTTGTTGGGTGCAGGAAGAGGAGCACAGTTAATTCAAGCATTCTTTCATATCCACATGTAAGAGAGGGCTTAAATAAATGATGGTAAGGAGGCTCATTATTTCATTAGAAAGCTCATTATTTATGTTGGCTCTGCTAATATAAAAATTGACTGGTAAAATCTTAATAAGGCTATCTGTAAAGTCTTAAGAAAACTAGTGAATTTTAATTCCAGGCTGATAGCTTCATGCACTCTCTAAATAAGGTTCAGAACTGGCAAGGCAGGAATAAGTGAGTTGCTGAAAGTAGAAACCTTACTAAAGAGGTCATGCAAGTAGGACTAAATATTTCCCAGGATGACAGGGACATTCATCAGAATATTCAGAATTTCCAGAATTTTCATTTCTTTACAATATTTATGTAGCTCAAAGCAATTTGCTGTAAGATATTACTGTTTCTTCTTATGCCTACCTATCCTGCATAAACCCTGCCCCAGGGGTAAGTAGAGTGAGCCATCCCATAATGGGAAAGTGCTGTGAACATTGTTGCCCCTGCACCAGGGGTCACCAATCAATGGTCTCTCTCTAAAAATGAGGCATGCACACCAGTAATGCAATTCTAGCACAGATTGAAATATTACTTGTTTATACTATATTTTGCCGGCTACTGATGCAAGCTGTTTGGGGATTTTAAGCATATGTTTAACTGTCTGCCTGATCATTGTTTTACTGGGGTTTTGTGGGGTTTGTTTTACTGGGTTAACATGGATTTTTTTTTGCATTTGTACTGTATTTTGAAATTGTTGTACACAGCTTTGAAATGCCTGTATAACAGACAGTATATAAATACAGTGGTACCTCGGGTTAAGAACTTAATTCGTTGTGGAGGTCTGTTCTTAACCTAAAACTGTTCTTAACCTGAGGTCCCACTTTAGCTAATGGGGCCTCCTGCTGCCGCTGTGCCGCCGCTGCACGATTTCTGTTCTGAACCTGAAGCAAAGTTCTTAACCCGAGGTAATATTTCTGGGTTAGCAGAGTCTGTAACCTGAAGCGTCTGTAACCCGAGGTACCACTGTATTTTAATAAACAAACTCCTGCTTGGGGAAAGGGTTCTATAGTGTCTATTTAATTATTATTTTAGTTGCATTGATTGCTTTCATGTAATTAATGTGATTTTTTTAAAAAGAAAATACCTGTACAGTGGGAGGATTGCTAGGATGACCAAACAGAGAGAACAGACCTCCTTTAATTTTAATAGCAAGGATAAAATGTTTACTTTAGCAGAACTACTTATTCCAACAAAGAACGGGAAAGGAGTTCTGTCCTACTTGCATCTGGACATACATGTATAATGCCCAGTTCCATTTGAAGAAAGCACCTTACTGATGTGGTAAAAATGGATGCACAAGCCTTAAATAATAACTATATTTTTTCTCATAACCTTTGCCTGCCTCTAAAACTATTTTGCTAATTTAAGAAAAGCAGTTGAAATGAGCCAGAACATGCAGGAGTGTCATTAATGTCATCGCCAGTTACTAACTTTTCAGCTTGCATTATTTACTCTCCTGCTTGCTAATTCATTACAAGCTGTAAAATAAATCACTAAGCCTTTTATTCTTCAGCACAGAAAAATGTATTGGTGATAACATTTAGCATTTGTAGCTGAATTATACAAAGTAATGCTGAGAGCATGTCAAATTGGTATACACAGGGCTTGTTAATGTTTGAGTAGCTTCGCAATTTGGTCAATATTTCACTTGTTTTGAAGGTTGTTGATGCATGTTTTTACTTAAGTTTTATGCAATGTAAAAAGATCCTACATTTGTAGTTTGAACAGTTGCTTAGAAGAAAAAAGAGACTATCTGTGATGGCATTATTAAAGACTAGATTCCAGTGTTCTCTGTGAATCCTCTTTGGTGTTTGGTGTAGTAATGGCTTATGGATTAAAGAACAGTATTAGCAAAGAGGTTATTTTATCAATTTTTCAACTGCTCCTTTATTTAAAGTTCTCAGTATTATTATTGCATTGATTTGGTACAAAACTTGAATCAGATGGAAATGATCACAGTACTAATGAAAATTCATTTTGTGTATTAGTATTGTTCTCTCACCAGATGGTGCTGTTCACACAGATCATGTTCTCACAGAATATAAGCTTGTGTGTTCGCACCCTGTTATCATGGGCATGGTGGTAACCTCATGGGTCTTGTGACCAAAACTCCATCTCCTTCAGAGCATGAATTTTTAACTGATTCAGAGCATCCCAAAAGTCCCAAGTTACTAAGCCTTGCAGATTCTGAGAGGTAACATGTTGGTGGTCATATTATGTTAGTTAGCCAAGACTTACCCCCCTCTTCCTTGGAATTCCAGGGTCAAAATCACCAACTTTCAGAAATATTGTGAAATTCTCTAGTGTTTCATTTTGAAAAGAAGTAATGACCTCACAATCCTATAAATATGCACTCAGTATGTCCCACTGAGGGGACACGTTGGCCTACTCCAAGGAAAGTGGCTATAGGAATTGCAGCCTAAGTTCTTTCAGTGTCTTTTTTAACAGTACAGTTGTAATGGCAACTTGTTCTCTAATTAGATTTTATTGTGAAGAATTTTGAGAAAGAGAATTGCACAATTTGATTTTCAGTTTTAAACTGAGAAAACCTTATGTTTTGTAAAATATTGTTGATATAGGAAGCACCATATAATTAAGACACAATAAAATAGTAATAGTCATAATATAATTGATTTATTCAAATGTTTGCTTAGATTAATGTGGTTGCTGCACGTTAAATCAGACTTTTTACTACTGCTATAGCTACACCAGTCTAATACTATTTGCACCACATATCTGAAGCACTCTTACACCACTTTCAGGAGTTATTACTTCCACTGAAGAATCCTGGAAACTGTAGTTTGTGAAGGGTGCTGACCTCAAAAAGCTAGAATTTCCAGGACCTTTTACAAACTATAATTCCCAGTTCTCCATGACTGTTCAAATGTTTTAAGAGTGCCATAAATGTATGGTGTAGGGATGACCTAGCCACCATCGGTATTCTTTGGTTCAGGTTCAGCACAATTGCAGTGTTAGAAGTTCTGATTTATGTGGTTTGTATTTTATATGTACTATTTATTTATTTAAACATACATGACACAAACTTAATTCCTTTAGCTTATTTGTTTTGCTTATTGCTGTAGATTTTCCCTAGGAAATGGTGTTGAGCTCAGATTACCTGTAATAAAAGATCAGTTATATGCCTTTTTTTTTCATTAGGTGGATCAAAAGCTAGCAATCATATAGCAGATTCCTTCTATGCCAGGTATTCACTTTGTGGTGCCTTTGTCAACCCATGGTGTAAAGCTCCCCTGCCCTGTTAGTAGAGGCCAGCATAAGCTATGTTCATCACCTGTTTAGGGTCTAGTCTATTGAATGACTCTGATTTCTCTAACACAGGTATAGGCAAACTCGGCCCTCCAGATGTTTTTGGGACTACAACTCCCATCATCCCTAGCTAACAGGACCAGTGGTCAGGGATGATGGGAGTTGTAGTCCCAAAACATCTGGAGGGCCGAGTTTGCCTATGCCTGCTCTAACAAATAATGGTAATTTAATTGAGAAGCTTACCACTGTTCCTCCATAACATGCCATCCTAAATAGCATGAAAGTATCCTGAGTAACACTAGTTGTACAGTCATATCTCTAGTTGCTTTAGGTTCATGTTGTGGATTTTCAGGTTGCAAACGTGGCAAACCCGGAAGTGTATACTTCCGTGTTTCGCTGCACGTGCAGAAGCGTTCTTCGTGCATGTACAGGAGCACTCTATTGCGTCACGCGCACGCACAGAGGTGGCGCTCTACTTACGGACTTTTCAGGGTGCGAATGGCGCCCCGGAATGGATTGCGTCCGTAAGTAGAGGTACCACTGTACAGGGAAGTGGGAACACCTCTTAACTCATGTGTTGCAGTTAAATAGGATTAGTCAGAATCTTGGAATGGACCCAATTATGCCAGGCTTTGGGGCTCTTTGCCCCCAAGAGTAGATCACTAGCTAGTAACTGAATAGTTGAACTGATTTATTTTAAAATAGCAATCAACCATGTCAGAATGAACTTTTTTGATGCATAATATTGGCAAGGGGCAGCCCACTGCTCCAAGTTCTTGGCAGATGCAAGCATCTTTCACTTCAGTGGAACAGACGTCAGTGAAGTATCTTTACAAGTGAAGCCAAATGGAATTTAGAATGTGGTTTTTACTTATTTTTTTCTATTACAATATGAATGATTTGCAAACTGTAGTTCTCTCTTTTTGTTTGGATTGACAGACATTACCTGGGTTAAATATACATTTCATAACCATTGGGGAAACAGTGCAATATTCCTTCCTATTCAAAACTTTATGACAAAAGGCCAGTTTTTAACCAGAGGGGAATTCCTTGAAGATAAATATTAATTTATGTGAGAAACAGCTGTAAGTTTTGATGCCAAGTGATCAAAACTAGTGGGTGTCCCTACTTAATCTGTTCCAGATAGTTTGTTACAGAAGCCAGAGAAGGAAATAGTGTGAAAGCTACATGAAAAGAAGTAGCCTTGACCTCAGAATACATATTTTCTGGTCACATTGCTAATTTGCAACAGTGATCACAGCTATATGATCCCCAGACATGACTCAGAGCTGTGGTAGTCTCTGATTCAGAACTGAGGTGCCAAATTGAGAAGATTCAGTCTTCTCCAACTGTAAAAACTATGCATGCTCTGTTTCAATAGCTTAAAAGATTTAAAGACTGATAACCTGTTTTCCTTTTATCTATCTGATCAAAAAGAATTGAGCTTGTAAATCCACCCCCTCCCCAAAGAAACCCTATTGATTCTGACATGTCCTTAAAAGAGAAAATAAAAGATTTGTCATAATGTTGGTATATATTGTTTAGAGAAGAGGAATTTCAACTATTACTGTGTAATGATTGCACAGTTCTTTTTTTCACGCTCTTTCAAATTAGGCTACGAAAAATATAGATAGTTCATTGAGTTACAGTCCTGTAAAGAACCATAAAATGTTAGTAACCCATTGATACCAAACTGTTCAAATTCACATATCAATGTTCTTACTACTTAAAAGATGCCAAGGCACACTTCAGTAAATAACCATTTTATTAGTAAATCATTTTAACAGTGTGTATGAGAAAAATCGCGGGATGCGGGTGGCGCTGTGGGCTAAAGCCTCAGCGCCTAGGGCTTGCCGATCGAAAGGTCGGCGGTTCGAATCCCCGCGGCGGGGTGCGCTCCCGCTGCTCGGTCCCAGCGCCTGCCCACCTAGCAGTTCGAAAGCACCCCCGGGTGCAAGTAGATAAATAGGTACCGCTTACCAGCGGGAAGGTAAACGGCGTTCCGTGTGCGGCTCTGGCTCGCCAGATGCAGCTTTGTCACGCTGGCCACGTGACCCGGAAGTGTCTCCGGACAGCGCTGGCCCCCGGCCAATAGATGTGAGATGGGCGCACAAACCCCAGAGTCTGTCAAGACTGGCCCGTTCGGGCAGGGGTACCTTTACCTTTACCTATGAGAAAAATCAAAATGGATTATTGTGATTTCAGAACAGCTACCTTATATATCAGTCTTGAAAAAGTTGTTGTTTGGCATAGAAAGCTGAGGATAAAGATCCAACGTTATATTTCTATCAGTGGCAGAGTCTGGGCTTGGTTGTAGTTTTGCTGCATCTGCAGACAAACAAAAAGGGTGTAATAGAATCAGAATTACGGGGTTGGAAGGGACCCCAAGGTGCAATGCAGGAATCTCAACTAAATCATCCAGGACAGATGACCATCCAACCTCTGCTTTAAAAAACCTTCAGTGAAGGAGAGTCCACCACCTCCCGAGGTAGCTCATTCTTCTGTCAAACAGCTCTTACCATCAATAAGTTCTTCCTTTTTTTTTTTTTCCAGATAAATTTTTATTAGTTTTGCAACAGAAAAGAATAAAATAAAAGATATGCTTGACAAACACAGAGTAAAAAAAAAATAATAGTAACACGGCAACCAAACACACCATATATACAGTAAAATATTATCACCTGTCAAATTAACATTGTCATCTCTTTCTGGACTTCCTTCAGCCTGCCCGTAAATCTTCCGCAATAAATCTCTAAAAATACACATTGCCTAGTTTGTATTGCCGTTGAACATTCTTCTACCTCTATTTTCCGTGAGCAATACCTCTTAAATTTTCACAGTGCTTCTCTAAATCCCCTTAACGATATTTGACCTTTACTAATATATTCCAAGTAATCCACATACTTCCCCCAGTCCTCGATAAACTTTTGGTCTCTCAAATGTCTAATCTTTCCCGTTAATCTATCCAGATCCGCGTAGTCTAGTACCTTCGCTCTCCACTCCTCTATTGTTGGCATTTCCTTTTTTTTCCACTTCTGAGCAAGGATTATCCTTGCTGCTGTAACTGCATAGTAAACAAATTTATGGTCTTTCTTTTTTATCTCGTTCCCCAACATCCCCAGCAGGAAGATTTCGGGTTTTTTAGCAAACGTATATTTTAACACCTTTTTTAATTCGATGTATACTTCTTCCCAAAATTTTTTCACTCTCCCACACTCCCACCACATGTGGAAGAAAGCACCCTCCTTCTCTTCGCATTTCCAACATTTACTGTCTACTTTGTACATTTTAGATAGTTTCACAGGTGTTATATACCACCTGTAAAACATCTTCATAACGTTCTCTTTCACAGTCATACATGCAGTAAAGTCCAGACCTTCTTTCCATAAGATTTCCCACTCTTCAAACTGTATAGCATGACCCACATCACTAGCCCATCGAATCATCACTGCCTTAACTTCTTCATCTGCCAGGTTCCAATCCAGCAGCATCCTATACATTCTAGATATTATTTTCACCTCTTTATTTATAATTTCTGTCTGGAATTTTGATTCTTTGTCTGCATACCCTCTATCTTTGGTCTCTTTTCTAAACATCTCGTTGATTTGGAAGTGGTGCAGCCAGTCATAGACATATTGCTTAGTCTGCTCATACGGTTTTAGTTTCCATTTACCATCCTCTTTCATTAACAGCTGTTCGTAGGTTGCCCAGTCACCTTCCATATTAATTTTCTTAATACTCATCACTTCGAGGGGTGAGAGCCAATGGGGAATCTTAGGTTCTAGTATGTTCTTATATCTTTCCCATATTTCAATAAGTGGGCCTCTGAAGATGTGATCTTCAAACCCCTTATGCGCTTTCTTCTTGCCGCACCAAAGGTAGGCATGCCAACCGAACCTGTTGTTGAAACCCTCTAAATCAAGTAATTCCTTGTTCTCTAACTTAACCCAGTCTTTTATCCAGCAGAGGCTTACTGCCTCGTAGTAAAGTCGCAAATCCGGTAGGGCAAAACCTCCCCTTTCCCTTCTATCTGTCAGCAATTTATATTTTATGCGGGGTTTTTTGCCCTGCCAGATGAATCTTGATAATACTCTCTGCCATTCTTTAAACGTTCGGTTCCCTTTAATTATGGGAATTGATTGAAATAAGAATAGTACCCTCGGCAATACATTCATCTTAATAGTATTAATCCTTCCCCAAAGGGATAGTTTCAGTCCTCCCCATACTTCCAGGTCTTTTCTTATATCTCTCCACACTGGCTCGTAATTATTTTTAAATAAATCTATATTTTTAGGTGTGAGCCAGATACCCAAATATTTCACTTTCTTAACCACCTGTATCTGTGACTGGTTTTGGATTATTTCTATTGCGTTTTGTTCCATATTCTTTGCCATCAACTTTGTTTTTCCTTTATTTAATTTAAAGCCTGCTATTTCTCCGAATTTGTCTATTTCCTTTAAAATTTCTTCTATCGTAGTTATTGGGTCTTCCGTCATTATGACTAGGTCGTCTGCAAATGCTTTGGTCTTGTAGGCATGATGTCCGATTGTTATTCCTTTAATTTTCTCATTTTGTCTAATAGAGTTCAACAGTACTTCCAATACTATTATGAACAGCAGCGGGGAAAGTGGGCATCCTTGTCTCGTACCTTTCTGTATCTTTATTTCTTCTGTCGCAATATTATTTATGATCAGTTTAGCCTTTTGTTCTCTATATATTGCGTTCACCCCGTTGAAGAAATGCCTACCCACTTCCAGATGTTCTAGATTCTTCATCATAAAATCCCACGCCACATTATCAAACGCTTTTTCTGCGTCTACAAACATCATTATCGCCTGCTTGTCAATCTTAACCGATAGGAATTCTAGCATGTTAATTATATTTCTTATATTGTCCCTCATGCTCCTGCCTGGGAGAAACCCGGCTTGATCTTTATGAATAGTTTCTACCAATAGGGACTTCAGTCTTTTTGCCAGAACTCCCGCAAAGATTTTGTAGTCCGTGTTTAGCAGCGAGATTGGCCTGTAATTTTTAACCTGGGTTAGATCTACGTCCTGTTTCGGAATTAGAGTAATAAACGCCTCTTTCCAGGTCTCCGGAATTTCCCCTTTTCTTAGAACGTTGTTCATTACTTCCTTCAGAGGGTTCAAAAGTATTGATTTCATCTCTTTATAGTAGCTTGCTGTGAACCCATCAGGTCCCGGGGCCTTCCCTCTTTTTAGATCTTTAATTACCTCCTCAATCTCTTCTGTTTCGATTGACTTATTTAGTTGTTGCTTCTTGTCGATTGGGATTTTCTGTACCAATTTATCTTTTAGATATCTCTCTATCTTCCTTAAGTTATTTCTGTCTTTCTTTTTATAAAGGCTTCGGTAATAGTCTAAGAACTCTTTCCTAATTTCTTTTGGATCAGTGAGCTCTTCTCCCTCTTTTATGATTCTATTTATTGTATTTTGTTCTTTTCTCTTCTTAATTTGCCACGCGAGCCACTTTCCGGATTTATTTGAAAACTCGAAGCTCTTTTGTCTTAACTTTTTGATGTTCCATTCTATTTCTCTATTTAGTATTGCGGCAAATTGAGCTTGCAAAATTTTTATATTTTCTTTTATTTTCTGACAATTAGGTTTCCGAATTAATTTTTGTTCACTGTCCATAATCTGCCTTAATATTTCCTCTTTGCCTTTTTCTCTGTTCTTATTCTTAATCGAATTCTGTTGGATAAAATATCCTCTTATTACAGCTTTACTGGCATCCCATACTGTATTGATGTTTGTACCTTTGTCTCTATTATCCATGAAATATTCTGATAGTTTTTTATGCGCGTTTTCAACAATTCTCTGATCATTTAAAAGATAATCTTTTAATCTCCATCTAAAGGTTCTTCTATCATAGGTCTCCATTTCCCATTCAATCGAACTGTGATCAGAGATTATTCTCGGTTTTATTTCAACTTGTTTTACCCTAGGACAAAGTTCGCTTGATATCCAGACCTGATCGATCCGTGACATCGAATTATGTGACTCAGAGTGAAATGTAAATTGTTTATCTAAAGGGTGTCTGAGACGCCAAATATCCATCAGATTACAGTTTTTGACCATTGAGAAAAAAGATTTTGGCAGTTTCCCTTCTTTGCTCACTCCTTCTCTCAGTCTGTCCGCTTCTAGGGAGACTACACCATTCATATCTCCCATTAAAATGATTCTCTGGTCCATATATTCCGAGATTTTCTTTTCGAGGTATTTAAAGAAGTCGGACTTATTATTATTTGGTGCATAGATCCCAATCACAATCAAATTCTCCCCTTGCCAGCTAATCCGGACCGCAACCATCCTCCCCTCCTCATCTTTAAATATTTGTTTAGCATCGATCTTTTTTTTAATATACAACACAACACCTCTTTTCTTTTCTCTATCAGAAGACTCAAATTCGTTTCCCAATCTTTTGTTTGTTAACAATTTTCTGTGTTTTTTAGCCACATGCGTCTCTTGGAGACAGATGATATCCAAATTTTTCTTTTTCAAGAATTGCTCAATTTTATTCCTCTTTTTTTTGTCATTCATTCCATTTATATTCCAGCTCAAAATTCTTAACCCCATAGTTCACCTAACTTTTCTGTCTTTTTCCTCCCTCCCCTCCCCTTTTCTCTCTTTTTCCTTTATTAGTTTTCTGTGTTTTCTTCCTCCTCTTCTTCTTCTTCCTCTTCGTCCGATCCGCTTTCGTTCACTTCTTGTTCACCTTCGGTTCTTATGTTTTTAGGTGATCCTCCTTCTACTTCTCTTACTCCACCCTCTTCTGATTTTAATTCCTTATATTTCCTCAAAAATTTCCCAGTCTCTTCTGAATTTAATAGTCTATGTCTTTTTCCTCTATATTCAAATGATATTCCCTCGGGGAACTCCCACCTAAATTCAATTCTGTTCTTCTTCAAAGTCTGTGCTAGTGGTTTATAAAAATCTCTTCGTTTAAGTAGCCTAATTGGAATATCTTTAAAGATGATTATGTAGTTACCTCCTATATTCCATCTTTTTTCCCTATTTCTTTGTAACACCTTATTTCTTATT
Source organism: Podarcis vaucheri (assembly GCF_965113315.1). Classification (NCBI taxonomy): domain Eukaryota; kingdom Metazoa; phylum Chordata; class Lepidosauria; order Squamata; family Lacertidae; genus Podarcis; species Podarcis vaucheri. Next base: position 50,966,830 of record NC_138767.1, read on the forward strand.
TCCTTATCCTTGAATGTAATCAGACAATCACCTGTAAATTTTTTTGCTTTTGTTGTTTTGACACGCATTCTGAATGCACTCTGCACATTTTCGGCCATTTCTTCCTCTGATGCATCCATCCAGACCGCCAATTCTCTTATCAGTTTTTCCTTAATATTCTCGCCTTGTACCTCAGGGACAGCTCTCAGCCTAAGATTCGTCTCTCTCTGTCGAAGTTCATTCATTGCTATAACATCTTTTATCTCCTCATGTGCTTTGTTTAAATCTGACATTTCAGCTCTTATTCTTTCCTTATCTCGTTTGAGGTCCTTTAATTCCAATCTTGTCCTCTTCGCCCCTTCCTCAACATTTTGCGTTCTTCTGGATATTTCTTTTATTTGGCCTTTAAGTTCATTTACTGTTTCCTCAATCTTTTTATCCATATTTCCAATTTTATTGTCTACTTGTTCTAACTTGTGCTCTAAGTTATTTTGGCTCTGTTTAATTTCCACTAGCATTTTCATAATATCTGTCTTGGGGTCTGACTCTTGCTTAGATCCCCTCCTGTCTCCGGGAGTCCCCCCATTCATACCTTTCTTTGCCGTATGTGACATTTTTTACTCGTAAATACTCCCCTTCCCCCTTTTCCGTCTGGCAGACTTATACCCCCCACCTCCACAGCTTCCTCTTTAACTGTCAGTTCTAGGTAAAGTTATTGTTGTTAATCTCTGCTCAAATATTTATCAATCTTATAATACTGCCCAACAAGATCTTTTTCCCACCCGGAGCAGTTCCCCCGTCCAATGCATAGACAGTTCAAATTCTGCTAGATGGGGTGGGGTAAGACAGAACCAAAAAAAAGAAGGAAGGAGAGAAGGAGAGAAGGAGGTAAGAAGACAGGAGAGGGGAGCAAATGAGTTATGAGTCAATTAGTCTTGGTTTCGCCACTAGGGGTCACCGCCTCTTTTCCAAATCGCTCTGTTTCCCAAGGTGTGGCAATATCCTGTTCTCAAAAGCGATCTCTTTTATCCTCCCAACACTCCTGGAGGGCAAATAGAGAAGGGGGGGATTGTATTTGCAATAAGACCAGAATATATATATATATCTTCCCCCACCGCGGGAGTGGATGTAATTGCACTCTTTTCTTTATCTTCCTTTCTTCTTAAACTCTCACTCAGTCCACCACGCTCCGAAATCTTTAATGGTAATGGAGCCTTCTCTTCCGGTACGTCTTCTCTTTATCTTTTAAATTCGAAAAAGGAAGGGAGAAGTACTCCTTTCATCTATTTCTACCTCCGCTTCCTCAAGGACTCTCAGCTGCAACTGTTTATCCCTGGTCTCCCCTCTTACTCCCACAGTCTTTTGATATTAAGTCTCTAAACAAAGATCACTTAGTAAGGGAGATAAGCAGGGGAAGAAACAAAGTGTCCGCCAAGGCAACTCACTTCACCTTCTCCAGCACAGGAGTCGCGCTGTGCCAAGCTGATTCCGTTTTCAGGCTGAACTCCAATTGTTTCACAGTTCTCCTCCCGACTTCCTTGTTGGTTTTTTCGCAAAAGTTATATTTCTTTGAGTCGGGATTCTTTGTGCGAGAGCGCAGCGCTTTCGCAACAAGCTCGGGGCTTCGCTAAGTGGAGGTCGGCAATGGCTTCCCTCGACCGCTAAGCAGCACCGCCGTACTCTTCGCTCCAATTGGGGCTACCTGACAGCCGAGCCGCTTGCTTTCCGTCGCAACGGGAACCAGATTCTCTGAACACCCTTCAGAGACGTTTTCGGGGGGCCTCCGCGCCCTGAGGCACCCCCTATCCTCCAAAATAGCCCGGGGTTTCCCTCTCGGTGAAACCCCCGCTTGTAACGCGATCGCGCAGCACCGGAAGTTCTTCCTGATGTTTAGTCAGAGTCCCTTTTCTTGTAACCTGAAGCCTACACTCTGAAATAGGAGAAAACAAGCTTGCTCCATCTTCCATGTGACAGACCTTTAGATATTTGAAGATGGCTATCATATCTCCTATTGGTCTTCTCTTTTCCAGGCTAAACATACTCAACTCCCTCAACCATTCTTCAGAAGGCTTGATGTGTATGTTGGAAACACTAACAGGAATTAGAGCTTCAGTGAATTAGAGTCTTGCGTCATGAAATATTAGAAGTGTTTAGAAGTTGCATGAAATTAATGCTCTTGGGTGGAACATGGTGGGCAGTACACAAGTTCATCCAAACAGGGGTAAATTTAAGAAACAGTACTCTGTGAAGGTACTGAAGGCAAGGAACAATGGAGCTACAGGAAAGCTTTTATTTGTTTATCTGATCCTGTGCCTTAAGATTGAGCTATTCATGAATGCCCATGTGCTAGATGCAGCACATGTAGTACTAATAAGCCAGTGGAAACAGGATACAGCACTATGCAAAGTTCAGTAAGAATGAAGGTGCAGGGTATAGATTTGATGAAAACTCATGTTTCACACAAAGTTCTGGAAATGCAGTTTCTGTGATCCACTGTGCTGTAAGCCTCTAAAAATACAATTGGCCAGAAAATAATATAGAAATTTATGTTGCATTGATTTTAGCGAAAACATTCAGACTTGGCAGCATTATACATATTTTCAACTAGGAAGAAGTCCAGAGTCGTTTCTTTGGTTAATGAACAGTTGGTACTCTTAACAACTACAATTTAATGGCTCCTAAAAGAACAATTAACAAACAGAATGAAACAATAAGAGATATTAACACCTTGGGGAAATCTACACTTACTACAGAGGTATGGTTTGGGTTTCTAAGCAAAATAATTGCATTGGTTATGTATCTTTCATCTACATTTTCTTTTTTCTTTAGAATAAAAGGCAACTTTTTATTTGTTCTTTTTCTCTTTGCATACTTTGTTGAAATAGTCCAGTTAAAGCTCATCAAATGTTCGTAAAAAATATTTCAATAAAATAAAATTAACAACAACAAATAGAATAGGCATAACTTAGAGAGCCTAACAATATCAATGAAACCTTTGATTCCAGATCCATTGTCTTTCATTAAGCAGTAGAGGCTGGTGGACCCTAGACTTGGTGTGGCTGCAAGGAGGTCTCCATCCTTTTCCCTTGAAAAAGTAACAGTGGGTACTTAAGGGATACAGTTGTAGAAGTATTTAGCACCTAAAATGTATTTTCCTTGTTCCAAAGGGGTTTCTGCTGCTACAGTTGCTACTCTGCTGGGAGAAACAGATGTGGCCCTGCATGTTCCAGTTCTGTCCCTATCCTCCTCTGCAAAGACATAGTGGAATCGTAAACGTCGCAATTTTGTTAACACTTAGCATTAAAGTATCTTACCTTGGTTCAGAAGGGATCCTTGCTTTCACAATTGTAGGTTCATGCCAAAAAAACTCAGAAATACATTACTCAGAAATAAACCCCATTGAATTTCATGGGGATTGTTCCATAATATATGCAGGATTGCGCTCTGAATACTTGCAAAAGCATTTTGAAATTTTGCGAAAGGGGTTGAAACAAAGCATCTGTTGTCAGCAGATAAAAAAAACCCAAAAATGAGATATTGAGAAATTGATTCAGGAGTCTAATTCAACTCGACAGATCGCAGAGGAAGTTAAGGAAAAGGTTGTTGCTGTGGAAGCGAAGGTAACTCAGCTGGAAACAGAGAGAGTCCCAGATCTACAGAAGCAACTTGAAGACCATAAGTTGGCGCTTTCTATGATTGAGCTCAAGGAAAAACAGACAAACTTGAGGATTAGAGCTGTACCTGAACTGGAAAAAGACTGCTTGATATACTATCTCATGGAGGAATTTGCAGACTTTTGGGAAAAGAGGAGTTCAGAATTGTGAGGGCCTTTAGATTTGGAAGAGGAGGGAAGAAGGAGAAGAACAGAATAAGAGACTGTTTGATTACCCTCCGATCTAAAGAAGAGAGAGATAAAATTTTGGGCTGGCATTATGAGAAGACTTTGGTAATACATCAGTCAAGAGTGGAAATATTTAAAGATATCCCAAAACATCTTCTGGACCTTAGGTCCAACTTTGGAGATTTGGTTGCCCTGCTGAGAAGGAACAAAATCATCTTCAGGTGGGAATTTCCTCAAGGCCTATCCTTCAGCTTTAAAGGAAGGAAAATAAAAATAAGGTCAGTAGAAGATAAAATAAAGTTTCTGTTTAAATACGAAGAAGATCTGCAGAAGGGAATTGGAAAAGAGCCAACGGTATTGGACAGAAGATCACCAGATAGAGGATCAGAGCATTGGAGAGAAGATCACCAAACAGGGGAACGTTGGACATATCGACATTATCTTTTGGATTGGACCCCCCAGTGAACGTGCCAACACCACCACCAACAGAAGAGGAGCAAGCTTTGGGGGCAGTTGGGGGGGTACATGATGGCGCTGCAGGCCTTGAGTTGGAATGTGAATGGACTGAACTCCCCTGAAAAAAGGTGGAGAGTATTTCATATATTGAAAAAAGAGCATTTGGACTTGATTTGTTTACAAGAAACACATGTGACAAGGTTACACAGGAAGTTATTGAACAATAAAAGATTAGGCCAAGAATTGATCTCATCGGATAAAGTAAAAAAAGAGGAGTGGTCCTCTATGCAAAGGAGAGCCTATCACCAAAATTTATATTTAAAGATGATCAAGGAAGATTTGTTGCAATTGAAATTCAAACGCAAGGAGAAAAATTCCTGATAATAGGCATCTACGCACCAAATGAAAGAAAATTGGATTTTTTTAAGAAGTTACATGAGACTCTGATGGATTATATGGATTACAATATGATTTTGATGGGAGACATGAATGGTGTAGTGTCTACAAATATGGATAAGGCACAAAGACAGATAGTTACCAAGGATGGAAGATTACCAAAAACTTTCTTTGATATGACTGAAAATATGGACTTAGTTGATATCTGGAGAACTAAGAACCCCCTGGGAAGAGAGGGAACCTTCTTTTCTGAGGCTAAAATGACATGGACAAGAATTGACCAAATCTGGGTAACCAAAGGACTGGCTCCAAAGACTAGCAAAGTGGAAATCTGTCCTAAGACCTGCTCCGATCATAATGCCATGAAGATGGAAATGAAATTGACGCCAATTGGTTCCTTTAGATGGAGGATGAATGATACCTTGTTTAGAAATGAAGAATTTACTAAGAAGGCCCAAAAAAACTTTGAGAGACTATTTTGAGATAAATATGAACACTACTGTGGAAAAAAGAGTAATCTGGGATGCAAGCAAAGCGGTCATGAGAGGATTTTTGATACAACAGAATGCAATTAAGAAGAGAATTCAAAATGAGAAAAAAGACAAAATCCTGGAAAAAATAAAGGAAGGAGAGAAGAAATTGAGAGTGAAACCAAAGTTGCAGGAGATTTTGAATGAGATAAAGTTATATCAAGTACAATATATGAAAATGATGAATCAGGAAATAGAATGGAAGATTAAACAGATGAGACAAAATACATTTGAATCGGCAAATAAGTGCGGGAAACTGTTGGCTTGGCAAATGAAAAAAAGACAAAAACTTAATACCATTACGAATTTGGAAGTGGAAGGAAAGAATATACAGAATCCAGTGGAAATTAGAAAGTGCTTCCAGAGGTATTTTAAACAACTTTATACACAGGAGAAGCAGAAAGAAATGGACATCGATAAATTTTTGAAAAGGAATGGACTACAAAAAATTTCCCAAGAAAACAAGTTAATGTTGAATTACAAAATAACGGAACAGGAAGTAGAAGGGGCCATTCAGAACATGCAATTGGGTAAATCTCCAGGACCGGATGGACTGACTTCAAGATATTATAGATCTCTGAAAGAATGGTTAATACAACCTTTAAAGGAAGTCTGTAATGAAATATTGGAAGGGAAAAGGGCACCAGAGTCGTGGAAGGAAGCTTACATCACACTTATACTGAAAACAGAGACTGAAAAGACACAGCTCAAGAACTACCACCCCATATCATTGCTTAATGTGGATTATAAAATTTTTGCAGACATTTTGGCTAAAAGATTAAAAAAGGTGTTAGCAGAAGAAATCCATAAAGACCAAGCGGGCTTTCTCCCGGGCAGACATTTGTCAGACAATACGAGGAATATAATTAACATTTTAGAAAAACTACAAGTGAAGATTAATACCAAAGCAGTTTTGATATTTGTGGACGCGGAGAAAGCCTTTGACAACATTTCCTGGAGTTTTATGAAGAAGAATTTATTGGGGATGGGGGTTGGTCAAAGTTTTGGAAACGGTATAGGTGCAATTTACTCAGAACAGAAAGCTAAATTAATTGTGAACAATGTAGTGACGAAAGAATTTAAGATTGAGAAAGGAACACGACAAGGTTGCCCAATCTCTCCATTGCTTTTTATATCAGTCCTGGAGGTTTTGTTAAATGTGATTAGAAGGGACCAATTGGTAAAAGGTATACAAGTGGGAGCCAAACAGTACAAATTGAAAGCATTTGCTGACGATCTGGTATTGACTTTACAGGAGCCAGATTCTAGCACCAAAAGAGTATTAGAACTGATTCAAGAATTTGGTCAGATAGCAGGTTTTAAGTTGAATAAGACGAAAACCAAGGTTCTAGAGAAGAATTTAACTGAGATTGAGAGAGATAAGTTTCAGAAGGAGACAGGATTGACACTGGTTAAGAAAGTGAAATATTTAGGGGTTAACATGACTGCTAAGAATGTGAATTTATTTAAGGATAATTATGAAAAATGTTGGACTGAAGTGAAAAAGGATTTAGAAATATGGTCAAATTTGAAGTTATCGTTGTTAGGCCGAATCGCTGCGATAAAAATGAATGTATTGCCAAGAATGTTGTTATTGTTCCAAACACTGCAAATTTTGGACAAAATGGACTGTTTCAAGAAGTGGCAGAGAGATATCTCTAGATTTGTCTGGCAGGGCAAGAAGCCTCGTATAAAATTTAAGATATTAACTGATGCTAAAGAAAGAGGTGGATTTGCCCTGCCAGACCTTAAACTTTATTATGAATCAGCCGCTTTTTGTTGGCTGAAAGAATGGATGCTTCTTGAAAATACTGACGTGTTGGATTTGGAAGGTTTTAACAATGTATTTGGTTGGCATGCATATTTGTGGTATGACAAGGTTAAAGCACATAAAGCGTTTAAAAACCATATTGTCAGGAAAGCACTGTTTAATGTCTGGATAAGATACAAAGACCTGTTAGACAATAAAACCCCGAGATGGCTGTCACCAATGGAAGCAAAGGCTCAGAAAAAATTCAATATGGAGGCCAAATGGCCGAAGTATTGGGAAATTCTGGAGCAAGAGGGAGATAGATTAAAACTGCAGAGCTTTGAAAAATTAAAAAATAGAGTGCGAGATTGGCTCCATTACTACCAAATAATGGAGACATATAACTTGGACAAAAAATTAGGCTTTCAGGTGGAAAAATCAAAATTGGAAACAGAATTGTTAGATTCTAAAGTTAAGAATTTGTCAAGAATGTATAACTTGCTGTTGAAATGGAATACTCAAGATGAAACGGTGAAATCTGCTATGATTAAATGGGCACAAGATGTTGGACATAATATTATGATGGCTGACTGGGAACAGTTATGGACCACTGGTTTGAAGTTTACGGCATGTAATGCCTTAAAAGAGAATTTAATGAAAATGATCTACAGGTGGTACATAACACCAGTCAAGCTTGCAAAAATCTACCATTTGCCCGACAATAAATGTTGGAAATGTAATGAAACTGAAGGTACATTCTTTCACCTTTGGTGGACATGCCCAAAGATTAAGGCATTCTGGGAGATGATCTATAATGAAATGAAAAAGGTATTTAAATATACCTTCCTGAAGAAACCAGAGGCCTTTCTCCTGGGCATGGTCGGTCAATTGGTGCCAAAGAAGGATAGAACTTTTTTTATGTATGCTACAACAGCAGCAAGAATACTCATCGCAGAGCACTGGAAGACACAAGATTTACCCACCTGGGAAGAATGGCAGATGAAGCTGATGGACTACATGGAATTGGTGGAAATGACTGGCAGAATCCGAGACCAGGGAGAAGAGTCGGTGGAAGAAGATTGGAAAAAATTCAAAGTATATATACAGAAATATTGTAAAATTAATGAATGTTAGAAGGATGCTGGAATGAAGTTACATGGCTTCAGCAGAAATGTTATAAAGAACTAAGTAAAAATAGATTGTTAATGGGTCAAAGGTGTAAAATTTAAGGTCAGATGGTGTTAAAATAAATTATAGAACAAAAATTGAGAAAGATGGAAAGGATTTGCTGAAACAGCTAATTGAACAAGAATACAAAAAAGGGAGGCGCGAGGAGGTCAATGATACAAGTAAATGAAAGGTAGAGATATAGAGATATTAGATGTGTTTTTTTAAATGTTTTTGCTTTTCTTGATGTTTTCTTGTATTTTTTTTTCTTTTTCTTTTTAGTTTTGACGTATTGTGAACTTCCTGGTCTCAATAAATATATATTTATTTTTTTTAAAAAACCCACAAATCCAAGTTGTGATTCACTTCAGGATATGGCAGTACAGTGGTACCTTGATTCTCAAACTTAATCCATTCTGGGAGTCCGTTCGGCTCCTGAAACCATTTGAAAATCAAGGTGCAGCTTCCGATTGGCTGCAGGAACTTCCTGCACTCAATCAGATGCCGCGTCGGACGTTTGGCTTCCAAAAAACGTTCGCAAACTGGAACACTTACTTCTGGGTTTGCAGCATTCGGGAGCCGATTTGTTAGACAACTAAGCCATTCGAGAACCAAGGTACCACTGTAGTGGAGACAGGTTCTCCCAGAGTCTGCTGGAGTGTCTTTTTCTGCAAAGGCCTGGGAATTCTGGAGCCAGTAATCTGAGCCCTGGTCATTGGTAGGAACTCTGCTAGGATTCTGGGAGTACCCATTGCAACTTCCATCATTGCCTATACATTCCTGGGTCAGTTCTTCAGTTTGGGTGATGACAGATTTATTAAATTGTAGAGTTGGAAGGGTCCCAAGGATCATCTAGTCCAATCCCCTGCAATGCAAGAATCTCACCTAAAGTATCCATGACAGATGACTATCCCACATCTGCTTAAAACCCTCCAATGAAGGAGAGTCCACCACCTTTCAGGAGAGTTCATTCCATTGCCAAACAGCTCTTGTCGTCAGAAAGTTCTTTCTGATGTTTAGTTGGAATCTCCTTTCTTGTAAATTAAAATCATTGGGCCAGGTCCTACCTTAGATCCATAGTTAACAGGTAAAAGGAGACTTTTGCATAGTTTTACAATAAAAACAAAGGGCTTTCCCTGTTTTACTTTCTGGGAAAGAAAGAGGCTGGAGAAAAAGACTAAGCCTTGGCTTTGGAGATTTGGATTGTGGGGGGTCAGAAACCTGGCAGGGTTATGCCCCACTTTGCCCATAAGAGGGACCTCTCCTGCCATTAAGTGACAATAATCTTTAAATTATTTAAGGAGAATAAATTACACCCAGAACAGTCCCAAATACTGACTTGAAAGAAATGCATTCTTCAAAGCAGTTTCTTCTTCTTTTAATCATTCCAATGGATATAGTTAAATACTTGTCTTAATTCAGAGTGATTTAATACCTTAGTCCTGGGCAGTTCTCCAAGTTGTATTTTCTTATGGCTTCTGAATGAAATAAAACAAGTCATGCATTAAGTCCCTCTTTACGTCTTGTTAGATTCTGCTTATTTATATAAATATTTTCCACCTGTTTGAAGCTGTACTTCTAAATGTAAATGTAGATTAGACAGTTGTCCTTCTTATATTTGAAGTTCCCAACTCGGTTTTCAAATCTGTCAGGATCTTGTTGGATTTCTAGGCTATTTTCAAAGTTGTTAGTAATTACTTTCAGCTTTGTATCATTTGCAAATTTTGTTAATCTACTTCATCTAGGTCATTTGTGTGTAGATGATGAACAGTACCAAACCAATTGACCCTTATTATTTATTTACTACTTGAAAATGATACATTTATTAGTCTTTGAGTGTCTTACTTCTTTCCTTCTTCTGAGGTGATCAAGTTGGCATATATATAGTTACCTCTATTTCATATTCACAACAACTCTATGAGGTAGCCTGTTCAGATAGACTTGTCTAAGGTCCTCCAGTGAGCTTTCTGGCTGAGTGGAAATTCCAACACAGTGGAACCTCGGGTTACATACCGTCCTCCTTACAAACGGTTTGGGCAACGAGCTCCGCTAACCCGGAAGTAGATGCTTCTGGTAGCAAACTTTGCTCCAGGATGTGAGCGGATGTCACACACCGGCGGCGCAGTGGTAGTGGGAGGCCCCATTAGCGAAAGTGCGCCTCATGTTAAGAACAGTTTCAGGTTAAGAAAGAACCTCCGGAACAATTAAGTTTGTAACCGGAGGTACCACTATATAGGTCTTTCTAATCTTAGTCTAACATTCTAGTCAGTACACCATGCTTCCCCTCTACTTGATTCTGAGATTTCCAAGGCTTTTCCTTACAATTTGTGAAATAATTTCCTTGTAGATTTATATTGATGTATATTAAGTATTCATTAATGTACTTCCTTAACATTTGTACCAGTATCCCTTATTCTTCTTATTCCTATCTGTATTGTTCATTGTCCAAAATAAAAAAGTTTATGAGTTTATGGCACCTGCATTGTATCCCTTTCTGCTTGAGCCAGCAGCCCACATCTTAAAGGCAATTTTTTTCCCTACTAGATGCCTCACTGTACATCTGAAATAAACCTGACCCTTATACTAATAAAAGGAGACTTGGCCAGCAGCCAGGTTATGTGCGGGAACCTGCCTACTGAGTGGTAATTTGCTTCCTTTGTGCTCTGTACCCTGATCTGTGCCTTGGATAGGCCATTTCACAACAGTTGTCAACAGCTTTTTTTATGCCACACTCAGACAAATGAGTTGCCATGGGATAGACAAGCAAAACCATGTATAGAGGTGAGGTACACAGCTGCAGGGTATCTACCCTTTGCACTATCCATTTTTCTGCTCACTGTGCTTCCTGCCAGCCCTCTCAAACTGGACTCCACGGTTACCATTGCTATGTCTGGGTGAAAAGGGAGGGGCGCTAACCTTCTCTGGTATTTGGCACTAGTTTAATGAAAGTGTTGAAGTTAGAAATTGGAAAATGTTAAGTCTCACAGGATAGTAGCCTATGATGAGATATGTGTTTGTAACTGGCTTGTTATGCTTGGAATCTAACACTTTGTTCCTTGTTTAAAGCACACATATGACCTTCCTTCAATTTCTTAGTCGTTCCCCTATTTTTATATTTCCATAGTTCTGTATTTCTTAATGTCTGTGTAAAGCAGGGTTGGTTTTTTTCTTTTTGAGGTTAACATGAATGTTATATAGGAAAGAGTCCTGGCCCAAGTAACACCCGTATTCATTCTGAATTTGCAGAGATGACTTGTGAGGTGTGAAATCCATGAATCTTTTCCTAGAACATTGCATACACTGAAAAGGACATGGCACAGGTGGATGATGGTTGTGCTCCTCTTGAAAGAGCATCTTCATAGCTTGGAAATACTTCTGAGACAAGCATTGGTTCTAGAGGCCCAGGTACAGAGTTCCTTACTAGCAACAGGTTCACTAGCTTCAACTCTTCCCGGAAGGGATAGCCTTCCCACAGTGATCTCCTTTTTCCTAGTTTACTTTCCCAGCAGTGATAATGAGATCTGGGCTTAAGGAGGGCACCAATTTGCTACTCCTTTGTCTCATTGTAGCACTAGCCCTGTTGTCAGGTGAAGTTTGACATGTGGCAGTGGAAGAAACAGTCACAACAGGGAACTATGGCTTAATTCAAGCTGGGAACTTTGCACTGGATATGACAAGTAATGGAAGGAGTGGAAGGATGAGGAAAGAGCACTCAGACTTGACACTGAACTGGACTCTATAGAGTTAACTATATAAAATCTATTTTTTTTCTTAATCATGCAGGTAAGGCAATATTGTTCCACGGAGTTATTATTTTGCCTTTCTTTTTCTAATCAGGAGTTAGAATGTCTGCACAACCAAAACAAATTAAGTTACAATATAAAAGTGGGATAGGTGAGGAATGTGTGACAAATAGAAAGGATAATTGGGGAGTCTGGGATAGCAAAATGCTGAAGCTGAAGTTATCACATACAGGTGCATCCTTATTTTAAAGTGAGCATCCTCTTTCTTTGTTCATTAGAGTCAGCAGCGGTTGTTGTCTGACAAGCACAAAACACTGAGCTTCGGTCGCCTGATTAATGATTTCCAGCCACCATGTGGGTACTCTTGATTGCCAAAGAATCATATACAAAGTAGTTTCAGTACTGATAAATTCAGGAGCTGTCTTTGTTTATCCCAGAATTGTTGTCCATAAGACATTTCCACATGTAATATGCAGCATAATTTTCACCTGTACACAAGCCAGCTAACTATATTTTCTCTCATTCTCTGTGTATGTTGCTGTCAAGTCTATAGAAGCCATTAGTGTCTTGTTCAGAAATAGGATATGTTTGTTGTATTTCAGATTTTCAGCATTTCCCCCCAGATACATGGATAGTGATTCAACAGTAGCCAATGTTAGTTATACTCTGAGTAGACCCATTGAAATAAATGAACCTACTCTATGACTTAGATACCACTCATTGTATTACAGTGAGAGCGCTTTATATTTTATTATCAGATGGATATTAAGTGCAACATGGCAACTCTTCAAGCACCCAATTAGTTATGTGAATCAGCTTTAACATCTCAGACATCATAAAGCAATATTATTATCATTATAATTATTAATTCAATCTCTTACCCACCTTTCACTGTAAGGTCACAGGGCACGTAACAGCAGTTTCAAAATAGAATATTAAAAACTGTTCAAAGCAATTTACAATCACAAGAATAGGGTGGGTTCTCAAATATACCTCTCAAGTGTCAAAAGAGCAGGGCAAAGATGTAAATTTATGCCCAAGGCTAGTTGCCAGGATTTTCCCATAGGGATATATAGGAGGGACTGAGATGTCTAGTTCAGACCAAGGACAGAAATTCAGGGGACAAATCTCCACCACCTATGGAAGTGACCTTGATAGGCCAGAGCAAGTCAGAAGATACTTCCTGCTCTTTTTTTTTTTTACTAGCACACTCAGGTTTTTAAATTCACATCTTTGAATATCATGACATCTCTCCTTGCTGAGTTGTTTCTAATGGTGGCAGGAGCTCTCACTGCTCCTTTGGAGACTACAACGCCCTTCCTTAGGTCCATGGTTTTGGGAACAGTCCCGCCCCCCTCGCCAGCTCTCTGGCCGCATCACTTGAAGATCTTTCCCTGGTTGCCAGCGTGCTTAAACTCACCCTCCCACAGGAAATACTCCTTCACCATCATCTTGCACTCCTTGCTCTCCAGGTCCAGCTTCCGCCAAGTGTAGGATTCGTAATCCACCTGCCAGTCGGGGCTCAGCAGAAAGGTTAGCTCCTGCCCACGGAAGACCCAAATGCCAGAGATGCACCTGGCGTTGCTGGTGCCAAGTTCTCAGCAAACTTCTTGGCATCAAACTGTGCCATCTTCTCGCACAGCTTCACCTCTCCCAAGATAGCCTTGAACTGAGGGTGGTTTATGCAGGTCGCAAACCAGCGATTGACGTTTTCATACGGCTGGTGGAAGGATGGCTCCAAAACCTGCTTATAAAGCCAGATAAGTATGCAGACAATTGTGATGCCAGCCAGTGTGATGCATTCCCCTACCAGGAATGTCCTGGTCTTCAAATGGGCACCGAGGAGGGCCAGAATCCACTTCACTTCCTCCTTGGCATACTCTGTAGTCTGTTTGTTGTAATGCATGATGCGCAGTGTGGGGAAGAGCCCACGTGCTGGCAGGAGGAACAGTGTCGCTGCCCACAACGCTCACCCACTGGATGACCTGGGCAGCTGCCTCCTTGGTGAGTCCTCGCAGCTCCTCATTACTGACGTAGTGTGCAATGGCATTGCTCTCAAACATGCAGAATCCATCGTCCCCTTCAAAGGCTGGAACCTTTCAGGAACTCCGGAGTCTTGTTGGTCTGCCCAAAGTGGAATTGTGGTGGGGTGGAGAGGACCTTGATCTTGGCGCCACTGTACTGGGCAGCTATGAGGGCTTTGAATGCCCACCAGTTCTCGGGGTAGGTGTAAAGAGTCCCGGCTGCCACCATCTTAGCGAGGAAAGGACTACTTCCTGCTCTTTTAAAGTACTTTTAGGTCCAGTTTGCTCACCACTGAGCAATAAAGAGAGGTTTGCACAAATGCCTTCACTTTGTTCCTCCCACTGCATCTCCACTTTTGCCTCAGCTCAGACTGCTCATTACTGCCCCAAGTCAATCATGTATGAGCAGGGCAAGCCATCACAGTACCAAGGGTGGAAATGTCTTGCATGAAAAAGTGCAGCACACTGTGGCATTTCTTTCTAAATGTCATTAAAAGCAATGTTTCCTAAAGGTGTGTCAGGCTACACTAGTGAGTTCCAGGAAGATAGGAATGAATAGAATACTGTGATCTCCAATAAAAAACTGAGGAGAATTCCTAGTAAAATGATATAATGAGAAGAGAATGGCAGTAATCATTCCCCAAAAATGTTTCATTCATGTATTCAAATACTTCTGAATGGCAACCATTGCTTTATCAAATCTCTCAATGTTCCTTATTTTTGTATGAAAGGATTTACAATATCTATTGTACCACACAAGGATTTTCTGTGGTCAAGACACATATGCTAGTAGGCATATTTCTTTCATGTGACAAAAGTACATTGAGATGAATCCATCTACTTCTTATAATTATTTCATGGCAGCACATGATGTCCAATGGTTCCCAGCATGAGTCATTTAGAATATTTAGTACCACTGTGTTGACATTCTGCCAGGCACTTGCTGATAGCCGTGTGTAAGGAGTTTTGTTGCTGGATTTGATTCGCCTCAAAGCAGGTCGCAAATCTCAGTTACAGTTCAGTAGATCATCGAGATTTTATTGTTTAAGTTAGCTCTGTTTTTCTGGCTTGCTTCCAAAGCCAAAACTCAGAGTGTGGGTTCAGAGGGAAACATGAAGGGAAGGGCTGAAAAGGCAACCTGCTGCTAATGTGTAATTCGTAACTTGGTTCCGACTTTGACATTGTCCCCTGTGGAATGACAGCAGTTTAAATGGTTATAAAATTCATATCTTTGTTTAGAAGAACAAAGATTTTCTGTTGGTTCTGCAGGTTGATGTGTTTCTCATTCTTGTCATACTCTTAATCAAGGGATACAACTGACATGAATTGTGCTAAATATTACTAGCAGGAAGCTGCAGATAACAAGGCTCTCAATATAAGTTAAAATGACAAACCACTGGCACACCTTTCCACGTTGAAATAAAAACCACCTACCGTGTCTGTGTGTAAAGAAAATCACAGGCGCTAGAGAAAGGGATATTGGGTACACAAAAACATTTTAGAGAGAGCTACCCTTCTGTTTTTCCCTGCACCATTTTGTTTCCAGTGGTGGTATGTGTCACTCAGTTTGTTGCAGTCAAGAAATAGTGTGGAAGTAAGGCATAGATCTCCAAACATTTGGTTGCTGTGTACCAGGATCATTGGATGTTTCCACCTCATTGTTTGCCTATGTAAGGAACAACAAGGCTGTGGATTACTAAATCTTTCAGGTTACAGAAACTCCATTTGGCTCCGAAAGGCTGCTCCTGTGGTTGACTTTTCTCCCCAGTTGGCCTTAATTATTCAGAAGCACTCTCTGTTTTGAATGTGACCACTCCTGGGATGAAACCATCTGAAGCCCTCTTAAGTCTTTGAGATTTAGAGCTTTCTCAAACTGTACTATAACCCCCTGTATTTACCTGTGTTAATCAGTGCATGATTATCATGAACAAATCAAGCTATAGCTGTAAACAAGGTTTTGTTCTTTGTTGGTAATTGTGAGTAGATCAGGACTAGATCAGTTGTGAAAAACTGCATTTAATTTGTGCCTTTATTTCCAGAGAGCTGAAGCACTCTGGACATGTACTAACATTAAGATACTTTCCTTACCAGGACATTTGGTCTTATCCAGAATTATGATTATAAACTGCTACTGAGCTAAAAGCAGTGTGCCATTTCCTATCTCACTTACCTGGGATACTGATTCCCAATAGCCACATCCTTTCTGTGACCTCACATAGAAATAAGGATGCTAGACACAAAGGTTGGATGAACTGGACCACATTTATTAATTTTAACACAACACGGAACTGCAATAGGGAACCAGGTGCTGGATGCTAACTACTCATAACAAACTGTGGGTGTGTCAGGGCTTATCCATACTTACTGTTTGCCCCTCTCTTTCCAGGTGCAGTTCCACGCTTAAAAGCTCCATACCCAAGACTCAACAGTGAAACACAGATCCCCTAGTATTCAGAGGCATCTTAGACACATATGTCTCTATTAAACTTCATGCAGATATCCAAGCTATATACATGGAAGTAATGCCTGTGCAAATGGAGGCAGGGAGGGATAGATGATACTAGGAAAGCTCATTCTGAACCATCCCTGAAGATCCCCAAAGCCAACTGTATCCAGTTTAGAATGGGTTTGGGGCAATAAAACCTATAAGTTCGTGTTCTGAGCCTTTCCATTCTAAAGCATTGAAAAGAATGCAGGCTTGTCCAACAGTTAGATCGTGATCTACCCGTAGATCACTGGACTTCTGCGGTAGATCACTGGTAGATCATTGGCTCCCTCCAAAGAAGCTGAACAACTGTGGCTCCCCTAAAAGAAAGCTCAACATTTTACTTCCTCCCTGAAAAAACTCAACAACTTTGACCTGAACCCCCCAAAAGGGGGTAGATCATTGCCAGTTTTTAACTCTGTGAGTAGATCGCAGTCTCTTGGGAGTTGGCCACCCCTAGAATATGGTAACAGCCATTGCTGCCAAGTAGAAATCTGATATTCCTTGTTTCAAAGCTCCTTGTATGGCTTGGGAAACAAATCAGTTCATTTCTAGCTCAGTAAGCTACCATATATCCCTTATTTCCAACGCAAAGTATAAATTTTCCTTCAATAGGGACTGCAACTCTCGTCTCTGCAGCTTTCTGCTTCAGACATCTAGTAACTATTCAATGTAACACAGAAAAGTGTTAAGGTGTTTTTGTGTGTGTGTTTTAGTACATATAAGGGTCATATGTACTCTTAGCTAACTCACTCTTGGCCCACATTCACTCTAAGCCCAAGGAGCTACATGCCAGTGTGTATCACCACACTCTTGCGTGCGTGCCTGGTGGTCACATCCAGCCCCGAAACTGGGAGCTATCCACTCCTAGGGAAAGTTTAAAGGTCTACATGTGGACTCATAGGATCTGTTGTAGTCTCGATTCCTTGTGTAAATTGCATTCATAGGTCCAAGTGGTGAAATTGACCCCAACACAATCCCTATCGCTGAACACTTTTGCTATGTCTACAATTACTTGAAAATTGGTGATAAAAGAAATAGGGTAAGAGCCCAAGATGTTATTCTGATAGTGGAAGGCTTGAGCATACCTTCCAGTTCTGTCTGTGATTGGGAACCTGGTGCTGTGAGGGCTCCTGGCCATGTGGAGGACTGGAAGTACATCCAGCCATAAATACTTACAACCCCCCTTCAGATTGCTCAGCCCAGAAAACCAGGGTGTATGGGACATGACTAGCACATTCAGTGTACAGCTCTTCCGCATGTAGAATTTAAGAATGCTTGAATAGGGATTTAAATTTTACCACCACTTTTGGTGGAAATGGCAGAGGAACTGCTGTGAGAGGCAAGCAGATTCTGTACTCCGATCCATCCACTCAAATGCCCCTGGAACAAGTTATATCAAGACTTACCACCAACCTTGGCCTGTAACACCCATTTTTTAAAAAGATGTCTAGGAGGGAGCCAGAAAATTATAGTCTCATTTGCCTACCGTTTGTCCTAGGTAATTTAGTAGAAAGTATGTTTGAGGGAAAAGATGATCAAGAAAAATCCTGAAGCTGCAGGTGGATTGGTACATTGATCCAAGAAGTATAAATCTCAGTCCAAACACATTTTGAGCACTAAGTCCATCAGGAAACTATGTAAAAATATTGGCACCTGCTAAAAACATTCCTGTTTAGGCTAGTGTACTCAGATATTTAGAAAGTTGAGGTAATTTTTATCTTCTTTTAGTATTTTAACTTTTTTAAGTTTTACAGTAGGGTCGTAAATCTTTCTTGATTTTATTGTTTTATCTTTTGTTAACCGCTTTGAGGTTTTTACAATCAAGCAGTGTATAAATTTTAATGAAATAAATAAATAATATAAAAGTGTCCCCCCAGAAAACATTCACATCTCTGAAAATGTATTTAGAAAGATCTGTTCCATAGTTGACTTGGGGAAAGGTGGGGGTTGTGAGTGAGGTTGGGAATGGACAAACTTTTCAGCCTGACCCTTACTATCAGGGTGGAAAGAGTTGTCACAGAGTACCTGCATTTGTTCTGTCAGCTCTGCAGCTGTTATTTGGTATATATCTGGTACACTCTTTAGGTAGTAAATTTATAATGTACACAATGGCCATGTTTCCCAAAACATCCTTGCTTTTTACTAGTTTGACTGTGAAATACAATAGCAATGAAAAACTTGTATTCTGTTATTTTAGGGCAGCTAGTTAATCTATTCCACATTCTGACTATGTCTCCCTGAAACAACTGCCTTTATAATTATTATTAATTATGTCATGTAAAGGGTACACTGTGTACTTTGGCTTCTGTTCTCAGCTGTCTGTAATATTTCAGGGCTGAAATCCTCTTTTACTTCTAACTACCAGATTATTATTCCTGAATTTTACTCTTACTGCTCTTCTTGTTTTTAAGGTCTTTTAATGCCCCTGGTTTAGTTTGGTTTTGGCCAGTGACTGAAGAATTTGTTCCTCTCTTTCCAAATGTAAATGCATTTTAATTTCTCCCCCCACCCCTCTTGTTTGCTACATATGAGCTATTAGCTGACATGTTTATTTTCTAGAGTCTGGACCAGCTTTTAAAATTTGTTTGGCCTCCTTCAATTTATAAATGTTATAATCAATTATTTAGCTATCATTTCCCATGTGAGTCCTAAGCAGAATAGTTGATAGCCCTCACACAGGCCATTCGAAGAGACAGGCGTCTCTGAAGCAGCTGACACTGGTGAGCCCAGCTAGTTTCCAACCTCTCTTGAGTGCCAGAGTTTTGAGGGCCAGCCAGCAATTGCACATTTCGTTCATCACTCAGCCAATGAAAAGGATGTGTTGTGCAAGTCTCTTCACTCCCCTTTGCTGAGTTTGCATTGTTTTGCCCATTGCATATTCAGCCTCAGGGTAGCATTGAAAGAAAAAGCTGGCCATCAGAGAGAAATACCCTCAAACTACAGCAGTGTAATTGCACTCAATCAGCATCAGCTTAGCATCAATAATTAGGCAGGGGCCCAATAATAAAGCTGGCATCTAGGCTAGCCAGTGAAAACATGAGTACTACTATAGAACTTAGACACAAATGCTTTCAGGCAAAATTAACTTCATATGAAGAAACTACTTCTTTAGCTATTGCACTTGAATATGAGCAGGAGATTCATTGCATTAACATGGTATTTGTGTTAATAATGTTTTCTTCCTCATCCTTATTGAAGTTTCAGCTAAATAATTTTATTATTTTGCTTGTGACATGCTGTCTTTTCGAATCTAATTAAAACTTACTTTTTCGTCCTTAGGTGGAAAGAGAACTCTGCAGAGATGAGCTCTTAATTAATGCACAGGGTCCCTGCGAGTCCCACCTCTCAACAGCAGTGATTGACATCCAAGGATACATAAATTACACTAATTGAGCTTTGCATCTACGCAATCTTTCCACAACCGACTCATCGGAGGAGGTAAGTGAACAGACCAGCATAAAAAGTTACTTCAGCATGCCTGTGTGCTTTCCCTTTGGGGGAAAATATTTCCAGATTACTGAACATATGTTTCTACAGAAGACAGATTTTCTCTTCACTTTCTCTTCACTTTACTTTTTATTTAAAAATATTAGCATCTTAATACAGCCACTTACTCACCACACATATCACGACTGCCGGCAGCAAAATGTTACAAATCAGTGACATTATACAAATAATCACTTGGCAACACTAGTTGATTTTAAATTGTATTGAATCATTTCTTTATCTTAACTAGGTGGGGATAAAAATTAGTCTTAACTACAGATAATTTCTGTAAGAGTTTAGAGGCCATGTCACTTGCCTCAAAGGTCCTGCTGAAATCACCCAAAATGACACAGATTAAATGAGTCTAGATATATATTTAAAAGTACTTTTCTTTCGGGCCCAAAGAGTTATGTTCATAAATTCACTGACATAACTTAGAGTGCTTGCTGGATGTAGATCATCTTTTGCAGCTTGGTGTGTAAGGACACATTTGAAGGAGCATGGTAAGCTTAGCATCCAGCTATATGAGCCCCCCAAAATGGCAGAAATATGGGGTAGTATTGGTGCAATAACAAATTGCTACCTCATTAGACCCTGCAGGGTGTCACTTTCACATACCTGCATATCCCACCTGGATGACTTACAAAACAGCTTTATTATCTAGGTGGTATGGAGGTCATGTGACATAGATCATTTTGGCCATGTAATAGCTGGTGTTATCATGGCTGTGCAAAGGTGGTAATAGGCCCAGGTCAAGTGGAAAATATAGGTCCCATTTCAAAACAAACACACACACGCGCGCGCGCGCACACACACACACACACACACACATACAATGTTCAATAATCTTTACCAAAGGGTCCCTTTGCCTCTCCCAAGGGAATTCTGAGTAGGCCCCCTCAACACTGTAAGCACATGACAATTGGCCCACCTAGCTCTTGCTCTGTTTTGGCCTGGGTGTTATTTGGTATCTGCCTCATGGCCGCAGACAAGAGCAGTACTTATGTGGCCAAAGTCTATTCAAGACTCTCAGGATAATTTACCGTACAAAAGACAAATTCTTCAGAGCAAAAGGGAGAAGATTATTTTCGTTCTTGAAATTGCCAGATGAGCAGGCTAAGCAAGATGCCGGAAGTATAGGAAAGAGTGGATATGCTGCAATTGCTAGGCAACTCCCAAGTACTGTCCCCTCACATGCTCATCCAGTTGGAGCCCAAGAGCAGTGTAGTCTTTCCTGGGTAGAAACACTGCCTGCAGTATAGCCCTGAGGTGTGCGGGCTTAATTGGGAATCCAGTATGGTGTGAGATTCTACAGGCAGATGATACGTTTGTAGGAGAAGCTCTGTGGCATGTGGGGCTTCTTGGCACTGAACTATTCCCCATGTGTTTGGCAGTGCCAGATATGTTTCTAGCTCTCTAACATCTTCTTTTTTGGCTAGATAAGTTTGTCTAAATCTGCAAAATATTTAGTCTGTTTCTGATGAATAATTCAAAAAATACCTAAGGATGAATTGCTTGAAATGTCTATAAAGTGTATTTGCATAATATTCTCCCTTTTCGTTTTGGACCAACTGTCCAGTTTTATAGTGCACTTTGATCTTCTTGTTGTAAATGTTGTTTAAAGAATGTTTGGGCGGCATTCATTAAATTTAACTAGACGTAAGATTAAGACTGTGGTGCAATGCAGTGAGGATGAAATCATTATACCAGCTGGAACACAGTGGTTTAAAATATATGATAGAGGGAGCTGGGTTGTATCAAGGCAATACTTGGTAGAAAAGAAAATTTGTAAAAGGAGTTTGGTGAGTGCTGGAAGCAATCAAGAATGAATATGGATGGAATCCAAAACATGCCTACTTAAAACTTTCTCTGTGGCTTAAGCAACAGCTCCAGCTATAAAGATAATCTGTTTGGTCTGGGAAAATGGCTTTTGTCCAGTTTTGTGCTTTTGTCTAAATAACTTAAGATCATCTTAAAAGCGGTGTTTGCTTTCCTCTGTTTTGACATTTCTTTTCATTCACTAAAAATTTTCCCAGTGCCTTATGTTACATTCTCAGTGATAAGCATGTCTAACTGGTAGAATTTCAGTGCCAGTTTGGCACTTTGAACTTGTGTCCTTATAGCATTCCACTGATGAGATTGTGATTTCCTAGAAGGCTTCTTGTTCTTGATAAATTAAAAAATTGGGGTCTTTTTTTAGAGGTACCAGAAGGGTAGAATTTAAGTGTGATGTGTTCAGTGCAGGGGAGGGGAGGGCAGAATATTTATACCTTTGAAATCCTATAGAAGACGCTAACAATAATTGAATATTGTTAGCTCTAACTCATATATTTGGCTTGCGCTTTCCTGCCTGACTCACATTCTTTCACATTAAAAATAACCATGCACCCCAGATTCTGCAGCCAAGACAGGACTGAATTGTTCAGCTCATATCAGATAATTTTGAGAGTGTGGGTGGGGGAATCATTTTCCTAATCTGGCCTGGGGGAAGAATGTACGTAGTTTGGAAAATCTGATCTGAAGTGATGCTTGAGAAACCTCGCTCTGATGAAAGAGATGGCAAGCCAGAGCTTAAATGGGAGGGAGAAGGCAAGAAGACTTTGTTCATACGTAACTTATCTTTCATTAACGTGCATGGAAACTTGTGTATCACTGTGAATGCATGTGGTATGGAGAGGCTTATTGCTTCACTCCCCGCGCTGAGATAGGAGTGAGTATCTTCAGTACACAACCCTGATATGAGCCTTGGTGGGAGGAGTTCCCATTAGCAGTAATGAAGAATTACGCCACCCCCCTTAACTCACAGCCCCATAGCGACATCACACTACCTTCACAGTGAGATTTGAGCTCCTTTGCCCCTGTAAATTAGTTAAGGAAATGTTGCTGTTTGTTATTTAAGAGAACATTTATTTTGGTTAGTAGGACTCTGGGCTTGATGCTTTTCTGTGCTGGCAGCTTTGAACAAGCACACGAAGGAAGTATTTTAGTTAAGAGAATCTATGCTTTGCCAAATGATTATTTTTTTTAATGCACATCAGGAGAACTGTGGGACCAACACTTGAAGGATACAAATATGATGCTTCCTTCAAGAGAAATCTTTAGGAGTATGAAAAATGCAAGTATACAGATTAACTGAGAATTCATACCATCTGAGTGTTCCTATTTATCAGAGGAAGTTCTGGAAGCTGTCACTGATAAATCTTTGTACCTGTTTTGCCTCTTAAAGACCAGTTTTGAATAAAAAATTAGGATTCACCAGCTTTCTTTTCACTATGTTAAGCAAACTGACAATTAAAATGAATTACTATGGGCAGTTTACTAATATATCCTGTTTCAGAAACCAAAGCACAACACCCTTTACAAAAGAAGATTAAAAAACCTACAGCTTGGCTTGCCAACTTTCCAGTTGGCCTCTATGGTTGTGCCTTTTTCAGCGGTGTAATCTGCAATGATCAGAAATGGGCTGTGATGAAGCTCTGGCTTGCCATCTCTTTCATCAAAAGCAGTGGCTGGTTAGAAATCTGACAATCCTATGCATAGCAGACAGAGATGAGACTTCATAAATTTGCAATATTGGATCTTGGTGAGGCAACAGTGTGTTAAAAGTACACTAGTATCTGTGAAAAGATTAAGGGTATGAGGTTTACCTATATCCAGATCAGAAAGAAGCATCATTGTTTGCTTCTAGTTTGATAAGAAAGATTTTAATGTCCAGAGGCTGAAAAAGCCAGCTATTTGTTTTGTTGGCTATATATCAAGCAAGATCTAAATGATTTCCCAGTGCATATGCTCTCGTTTAGGGAATCTGTGGTTATACAGAAATTGGTACTATTCTCAGGTGGAGAGTTGGAATTGTAACATTGTGCCAAATTCCCATAAGCTGGCACTGCAGCACATGCATTCTCAAAACTCCCCTGGCAGCATATAATTGTTTAGCATTTATGCAGCCATTAATATGACAATAGTTGTGAGCCTTCTCAGCATAAATGTAATCCTCCAAATGTCAAATCAATGCAGTGCTATCTCACTTGACTCAGTGATAAACTACATAGAATGCTGGGAATTATAATATTTTGGAGGTGACGAGGTTCTACCCAGTTAGTGCTCTCTTCTAGTGTGTCCATGTTTTGACCGTCTACTCTCTAAAGGGTCGTTGACAACCTCACATTATTTTACTCTGAATTAATTAGTCTGACATTATCATTACCTTTTGCTCTGTCTTCATACTCACTAATGAATTTGGGCACTTTCTCAGACCATTTAATGCAGGTAAATTAACACCATAAGTCAATGTGTTCAAAAAAATGCACATGAACATACTTCTGTGCATAGGGAACGGTGCTTAGAGGGTTCATTTTAAAAAGAAATTAGTTATATTTCACCCTCTCCAAAAAGGAATTCATCCTTTTTCAGTTCAATTTATAGATGAATTCATAATTCATTCACAAGATCCTCAGAATTTTTTCAGCCTTCAGAATTTTACAAGCTGCTCTGCTAAATTATATAATATACATTAAAAGGATAAGAAAACATTTTATTATTTTCCCTAACAATTATGATTTTTAGAATTAAACGGTAGCATCACTTTTCTTTTTTTAAAAAATGATATCTTTTGCTTTTCGAACAGTTTCAACACAACACTACAAACAAAAAAGGGAAAAAAAGAACAATACAAATACAATACAAAAACACTACATACAAAACAAAGCAAAAACAAACAAAAACAATTTAGAAACACCTCAAACATTTTCAATATCTTATCTTTCATTCTCTTATTTCCAACGACCTCCTTACACCTCCCTTTTTGTATTCCACTTCTATTAATTGTTTCAGCAATTCCTTTCCATCTTCCTCTGTTTTCTATCCTATAATTATCTTAACACATTCTTGCCTTATTTTTTCCTTTAATTTTCTATTAATCTATTTATACTTAATTCCTTATAACATTTCTACTAAAGCCATATAACTTCATTCCAACATTCTTCTAACATTCATTAATTTTACAATATTTCTATAAATAGTCTTTAAACTTTTTCCAGTCTTCTTCCCCCAACTCTTCTCCCTGGTCTCGGATCTTGCCAATCATTTCCGCCAATTCCATATAGTCCATCAACTTCATCTGCCATTATCCAACACTTCAGTGCTTTCAAGAAGCAACCATTCTCTCAGCCAGCAAAAAGCAGATGGTTCACAACAAAGTTTAAGGGTCTGGCAGGGCAAGTCCACCTCCTTCTTTGGCATCCGTCAATATCTTAAATTTTACTCAAGGCTTCCTGCCCTGCCAAACAAATCTGGAGACGTCCCTCTGCCACCTCCTGAAACAATCCATCCCATCCAAAGCTTGCAATGTTTGAAACAAAAGCAACATCCCCGACAACACAGCAACCCTCATCCCCACTACAGCAACTCGGCCCAACAACAACAACTTCAGATTTATCCATATTTCCAAATCCCCCTTCTCTTCAATCCAACGTCCTTCACGGTTATCCTTGAATAAATTCACATTTCTGGCGGTCATACTAACCCCCAAATACCTCGGTAGCATCACTTTTCAGATAGGTAAAAATGTAAACACAAGAGCCACAATGAAACAGAAAGTTTCGTACAGCAAATGGTAAATGGAGCCAGAGCAAAACTGAGTGAGACTATACAGGCAAAAGGAGGCAGAGTTTTGAATGTGACTCTTACTTTTGTACAGTAGGCTATTACTCCAGCCACACAAGTGTCAGAAGCTTCTATAGGGTGGGGTATAAATAATAAATTTATTATTATTTATTACTATAGACACCAGTACATCTCTCTGCCCTGTATCCAGGCAAACAAGATGCATTATCACAGTTAACTGACACACTGCAGCCAAGCAAAGTATTTGAGGGTGCAAAGCAGGATGAGTGAGAGAGATAAACTGGGGAAAGTGAGTGTGGCCTGAGGAGATTCCAGAGGGCAGGATGCACAGTCATGGAGGGTGGCATTCAGCCCCCAGGTCTGAGGTTCCCCATCCCTCACATAGATAATCACAAGTAGTTCTGCAAGATTGTCCCTGGAGGGCAAGAAAATCATTCTACAATGTCATAGCAGCCAGGTAAACGTCACTTCACACATATTTCTATCTCCAGCTGCATTGTACCTGAAGCATCAAACAAAGTAGAATCAGATGTACAGCCTATGAAGAAGACTGCAAAGTTTGGCATCTGTTATGGCTAGGCAGAGGGAACATTTTCACCGATGACAGATTTGTTCTGACCTAATCTGTCAAAATCACTGTGCCTGTGTCATTCACAGCTGGTGGACAGTTTGTTTTTTGAATGTTTTACATTCCTTACCAGCATTCTAGTGATTGCAACTAGAAACTATCACGTTTTGGTACACAGCAGCCCCTTTTGTCATAGACCATTTGATCAAAACCGTGCAGTTTGGTCTTGCAGACCAACATGGCCTACATATTGATATTCAATGTTCACCTGCATCTATACAAGCTTTATATAGGTATAACATATTTGAAGTTGGAAGAATAAGATGTTGCTCAATGCCTGCTGTTTATGTTTTGTGTATGTAGGTATTTCTAAAAAAGCAGGGATATTTTCAGCTAAAGAAAGAAAATTCATATTATTTCTACTCTAAAACCTATTTTCATTAACTAACATATAACACAGAAGATATTTGAATATTTGCAACACCAAATGGTTATCACTCATTTGTGTTCTATTAATTTTTTGTTTGAGTTTATTTCTGTATTATTTTGTCATACTCTGAAATGATCCAGTTTTGTTTTTGCATTTCCTGAGAGCCTTTATTTTTACCCCTATGAAATGACAATTACCTAGTCTGTGAGATTCATTAGACTCTGTGTCTTGTGGAATTATTTATTAGTAGGAAAATTAAGCATATGCTCATTATGTTAGCAGCTAGTTTAGCTTTAAACTCAGATGTTGTTGCCTGTAGTTAAAGCATATTTTGCATTAATTCATAAATAATATTTTGTAGTTGAGCTACAAAAAACATAATCTGTCCATCTAGGTAAAGGTAAAGGTACCCCTGCCCGAACGGGCCAGTCTTGACAGACTCTGGGGTTTGTGCGCCCATCTCACATCTATTGGCCGGGGGCCAGCGCTGTCCGCAGACACTTCCGGGTCACGTGGCCAGCGTGACAACGCTGCTCTGGCGAGCCAGAGCCGCATACGGAACGCCGTTTACCTTCCCGCTGGTAAGCGGTACCTATTTATCTACTTGCCCCCGGGGGTGCTTTCGAACTGCTAGGTGGGCAGGCGCTGGGACCGAGCAGCGGGAGCGCACCCCGCCGCGGGGATTCGAACCGCCGACCTTTCGATCGGCAAGCCCTAGGCGCTGAGGCTTTAGCCCACAGCGCCACCCGCGTCCCCATCTAGGTAGATAATTCTTATTCTTTCAAAATAAGCAACTAAAGTATTTACACTAATAGCAATGCAAGCATTTTATGAAACTGGAGAGCTGGGCCGACAGTGAGATATGACAACCTGAATGTGCCAATTAGATCAGAAATTTCATAAAGAGTGCATAAAGAGCCAACCTGAGCCACAACTTTCCAGATTTCAGTGTTGAATTTAGTTTTTAATGCCAGGGCTGAATCCTTGCTCATGTGAAGCAATAACAACAGAGTGTCAGTGAATATATTCAGACAGTATTTTATTCACTGCTAGTTAAGCCTGGCTCTGGTCCATGGGGTCACGAAGAGTCGGACACAACTAAACGACTAAACAACAACAGCAAGTTAAGACATTGTACCCCAGTACACCTAGGATTGTGGGACCATGTTCTGTTTTCTTGGTTTATCCAGGCTTTGCTTTTGGAGCTTGGGTGACCAAGGGATCTGTTCCTTCAGCAGTGAAACAGCTCGGACTGACAGCAGGAGATTATAGCCCTTCCTGGCTCTCTGCCAGGTCTTGATCTGGGCAGATACTTACATTTAATTCCTCCTCCTCCCATGTAGCCTCTCATGTACACTTTGTCAGTGGCCATGAAGCTTCTGCCTGCCTCACAGTCTCCTCCGCTCCTGTGATCCTGAAGGGGACAAATGGGAGTCCAAGGAACCTAGGTAATTCAGAATTGCCTGGAATGGTATCTTTCAGCCATCAGGGGTGTTAATCCTGTGAGCCCCTCCATCATAGGCTCATGTTGTATATACAGTGGTACCTCGGGTTAAGTACTTAATTCATTCTGGAGGTCTGTTCTTAACCTGAAACTGTTCTTAACCTGAAGCACCACTTTAGCTAATGAGGCCTCCTGCTGCTGCTACACCGCTGGAGCACAATTTCTGTTCTCACCCAGAAGCAAAGTTCTTAACCTGAGGTACTATTTCTGGGTTAGCGGAGTCTGTAACCTGAAACGTATGTAACCTGAAGCGTATGTAACCTGAAGCGTATGTAACCCGAGGTACCACTGTATGTGTAAATAAATCATATGTCACAGGGACACCATAGTCTCTGCTGTCCCTCATTCTTAGGAAACTGAACCCCAGGTAAGCGCCCAGAACCCCTGGAATATTGCACTGCTCAGAGATTGGGGTGGTGTGCAACAATATATAGTGAACTATAAGAACACTTTTACTTTCATAATTATTTTTCTGATATTAAAAAATTGTCCAATAGCACCTTTTCTGATATGTTCAACTTTGGTGAAATTTTGTTCCTTCACTGTAATTTTTTAGGGTGCTTTCATTCATCATATGAATTGACTTTCTGTGACCAAAGTTGTTCTGTGTGAGAACAACTGTGTATATCACAAAACAGATGGATCACTATAGTGATGCCTGGTATGTCAGCCTAAGGCTGTAACTGACCCTTGTTATTTCTGAGAAAGCAAAAGGGAAATCTCTGCCTGAATTGGCCTGATGCAAAAAGGAGATACAGCACATGTCAGACCAGACCCTAAGTGGAATTCTCCACACCTACTACAATGTCTCATAAAGAGGCAGAGCATAGTTCTGCAAACAGTGAATCACTTCACAGACATGTTGTGATTCGCTTAAGCACCAGAGCATGGTGCCAGCCAATGCTTATAAGATCAAGAAAAAAATTATATAAGGATGTATGAAAAGCTTCGAAGAATTGAAACCCTGTTTTTAAAAAGAAAGGAAAAGAAAAGCTGCCTTTGAAATGACTTCAGATGTTTTGCCTCATTAGGACTTTTCAAATTTCCATAGTATACACTTGCCTTGCAACATTGGAAACAATCCTAATATCACATCACATGTCTTCCATCACTTATCCTTTCATTCAAATCTAGTATTCCATCCCTCTGAATGATGTAACCTGCCTTCTGCTTTCTAGCACTTCAACCTCCTTCCAGGGTCACTGAAGTTGGGGGTGGGGAGAACAGAACATCCCCCAGAGCCTCCACTCCAATTTCCCGCCTAAATAAGGACCACAATGTTCTTATCCACAAGACACCTGCTGTGTCAAAGAAATAATTTTGAGGCCTGCAAAAAAGTGATGGCAGATAGATCAGCAAAGTCAGGAGGAAGAGACACTGAAAGTCCAGTTTGAAACCAGTACCGGTTGAAAGGGCCATCACCTTTCCGCCATCTAAAAGACTTCAGGTTTTTCCCCATGAATACCCTAGCAGCATATGGAGTTCTTATTACAGAGCTGTCAATAAAGGCAAAATAGTGAGTGAAAAATCGAATGAAATAACCTGCAAATAGATTTTTAAAATGGGGAAATTAAGTTATGATGTCAAAATCCTGTCAGCCAGTGGGGTTAGGGGTTCAGTCTTTCTCTGGCATTACAGGTTTCAGCTAACTTTAAAATGCCTAAAAGTCCATAAAAATGCAAGCTATAGGGGAACCATATATAAAGTTGTGGTTCCTTTTTTTTACAGCTATTAACACACACACAGCTTTATTGCGGTCCATAGACCCAAAATACACAGTACAATAATAGACTATATTAACAGTTATTAAGATGTAAGTTTGGCCTTGCTAGCCAACAGGGGAGCTTTTAGTCTGTGCCTACTGATTTCTGATTTTTACTGCCTCTGAGAAGAATTTTGCTATAGCCAATGTAATAGTATCAATCTTATCCTCAATGAGAACCTTGACATGAAAAGTATCAGTAATTCCAGGTTATTCTGTTAATATTGGATTGATTAGATGCTGTCCAACCTGATTATATGGACAACAGTGTAATAAAATTTGTTTCATACATTCAACATCCTGGGAACATGGACATAGCCTATCTTGGTATGGGACACCAGCCAATCTTCCCCTCAGCACTTCAGATGGTAAAACATTTAATCTGGTTTTAGAAAACAGATGACAATAGGTAGATATGGTCAAATTCTTAAGGTAGGGAGATAACAGAAACCTTTTAGGTAATGGATTCCTGACACAGATGGGCCACAGATCACATGTGAGCAAGATCATAATCACTAAAGGCAGTATCCCATAACAGCTGTTTCACAGTTTTGAGGGCAGTATCATACCCCAGGTGGGAAAGAAAAGATGGTGAAAGACCTATTGAGGAGGCCTTACACACCATGGTTTTTGACCAGGATCTGTTGTACTCCTCATTTATCCAATGAAGGGCTATTAACTAACTGTTGGCAACACACTGAATTTTAAACTTCAGGTGAAATCCCTATTGCAAAACATATATATGTAAGATCGACCACACATAAAACACCCATGCTTTCAGATTGTTGTTGTTGCTTAGTTGTTTCGTCGTGTCCGACTCTTCGTGACCCCATGGACCAGAGCACGCCAGGCACTCCTGTCTTCCACTGCCTCCCGCAGCTTGGTCAAACTCATGCTGGTAGCTTCGAGAACACTGTCCAACCATCTCGTCCTCTGTTCTCCCCTTCTCCTTGTGTCCTCCATCTTTCCCAACATCAGGGTCTTTCCCAGGGAGTCTTCTCTTCTCATGAGGTGGCCAAAATATTGGACCCTCAGCTTCACGATCTATCCTTCCAGTGAGCACTCAGGGCTGATTTCCTTCAGAATGGATAGGTTTGATCTTCTTGCAGTCCATGGAACTCTCAAGAGTCTCCTCCAGCACCATAATTCAAAAGCATCAATTCTTCGGCGATCAGCCTTCTTTATGGTCCAGCTCTCACTTCCATACATCACTACTGGGAAAACTATAGCTTTAACTATACAGACTTTTGTTGGTAAGGTGATGTCTCTGCTTTTTAAGATGCTGTCTAGGTTTGTCATTGCTTTTCTATCAAGAAGCAGGCGTCTTTTAATTTCGTGGCTGCTGTCACCATCTGCAGTGATCATGGAGCCCAGATTACCTCACTTCAACTCAAACAATGCTTCCCAATGGTGGCTGTTCAAATGAGGGAATTTTGAGTAGTGTTTTTATTTGTACTGTAAAACTAAGCCACAGCTCATGTGTACTTCAGGGTAGTTACTGAGTAACACTCATTAATTTCAAAGGAATTTTGAAGACTGCTTGAAGCACATGATGTGCAGATTATAGGCCAGGAAGCAGCTTGGGCTTTCTTCACACAAGTGAACAACATGTGTACCCAAAGGAAGAATAGGCTGTAAAGGTAAAATATGTCCAGTCATATAACAATCTATTATGGTAACTATCCAATTGCTTGTCATGTTAATAAGGGGGTTGCTTTAATTAAGCAATAAGACATGACAGGTGTGAATTACAATCTAATCATTTTTATTCAGGGTATTGTTAGGCAAGAGGCCAAAGGCCAAGTGCCATTCAGTGTGGGTGGCATAAATTATTGCTCGGTAATCTAAATGCAATATTGCAATTATGAAAAATGTTTTTTTAAAAAAATCTTTTTCAAATAAGAATGTAAAGAAATATTTATATAGGTTATATTTTTCACTGAAACTATGTGGTTCATTGTTCACCCATACACCTCTTTGAAGGCCTCTCATTTGTAAAGCCCTTAAAATTCATCTCAGGTCACAAAGAAAGTAACTTGTTTTAAAAACCTGCATTTTAAAAATCTCTCTTTCTAGCAGCATCAAAGGGGATGTCAATGGGGAAAGAACTGAACAGCAGGAAAGAGAATGTTCCTACTGGTTTTATCTGCTACAGAGCCCTGAAGACAGTAAAACTTCAAATGGAGGCAATCATTTTGAAAAAAGTTTTGCGTTGATATAGTTTTGTCTCCTTCTACTCAGATGGGACTGACAACGCCAAAGCAGCTTCTCTCCCCCCCACCCCACCCCCCCTGTCATGTATGGTGCACACCAACCTTTTTTCATTTACGCGCAATCATTTAGGATATCTAGACATTTTACCTTTTTTGTTATGAACTAACCTATTACCACATTTCCTGCTTGGATCCCACTTTGATTTCATTCTTCATCTCAAGGTCACTCTTTGGAGGGTGGGCTGGTATCACCATCTGGCATCTACAATTCTGTGAAGGAGTCTGCTCCTTTGTGGGGTTCTCACTTGTTGACCGATATGCTCTCTTTGACATGCAGAGTGACACCACTTACCACGATATGCTCTCTTTGACATGCAGAGTGACACCACTTACCACACACGCTTCCCTGTCATTCCTAGTTTTAGAGATAACAGTGTCACACTAGGTCCCTCCATTCAAGGTTCCATTATGCCCACTATATTTATGCTCTGCTTTGAAACCAAGCTCTACAGTACCATTACCTTGGCTTGGAAACTTTAAGTGTCAGCATATAAATACCTATACAGTGTCTCCCTCCAGAGGTCTCTGGCATGTGGATTGTACGCTATGGCACTTGGGCTACTTTGAATTGTTATCACATGCCCCTGTACTTTCTTTATTCTACTCTTCCATTTGGGCAAGCAAAAACATTTTCACAATATATCCTAGCATTATATATCCAAAACTGGACCCTCCTCAGCTCCTGTTGGCTTTTCTCCACCAATAAGCCTAAAAGCTGCTCTGCTGCTTTTTTGTTTTATCTCAACAGCTTGGTTTTATTCTGGTTCAAGTGCAGCCTGCTTTTTTTGCACAGGCCTGTCTTGTTGCAAAACATTCCCTAGTACCAGTAAATCCAAATAACTCTTCCTGACACCACTGTCTGATCCATTCATGTCAGGCTGGTTCTGTACAGGCAAAGCTACATTGAACATCCTGGCTTTCAGCCTCTTATTTAGCAACTCAAATATTTCTTCCAGGACAGGACAGGGCATCATAACCACTGACTTACTCATGACCACTTACTCCTCCCCAGCTCTGTCTGTCAGGTTTTCTAGATGTCACATGATATCTGTAGCTTTCATACAAGGCAGGCAAGTCATGATGCAGTCAGCATGCATTTCACAAATTCACCTATCAGTGTGCCTAATGACTGAATTATCTACTACAATAAGCCCTCCACCCCCAAATAACAGCTGCTCATCCCAAAAATAATTGGTTCCTTCTAAAGGATTATTTCCTTCTTCTTCCGTGTGTTACCATCCTTCCCCCAAGACAAACTATAAGAGCAGAGGAGATACCACCTTTGCAGTGGAAATCTGCTACTACATCCCTGAAGGTTCCATCCACCAATCTACCTGCCTCTCTCAGCTTCACCAAGTCAGTTACCTTAGCCTCAAGGAAATAAATTGTGTTCCGTGAAGAGCATACAGCTAGTGTTCAGCAGGCAGGTAGCTGTACATGTGACACTCTGTACAACATACTGGCCATCCTCCACACCCCTGCTGGATTTCTACCTGCATCCCTGTTATTGTTGGTTGTTGATAATTTACTTTGAAGTTTGGGACATGTTAGGTCAGAAGCAAGGAGGGCATAATCTGGCCTGGCCTCTCGCTGCTGCCCAATTTGCCCTGCTACCTAACTCCGTTCTTACCTTGTTGCTTCATTATTGAGGCCAATATTGCTGGGATTCCACTCTTGGTCATAGAGTTTGTATGATGACCAGGAAAACACCCCATTAAATTAAGTTATGGAACACAATGGGTAATAAAGTGTGTGTAGTATATGCTTTCATTCTGAAATAGGAATGCGTTTAAGATTTGATTTGCAGTGACCTATCTTCTCACAAAAGAAGAAAGGAAAGGATTTGGATATGGAATCTAAAAATAGTTACATGTTAATTTAATAACTAGGCAGGTTTTATTCCATCTGCCAAGAAGAATTTGAAAACCATTTCCTGCTGCCACTCACACTATGGAAATGTAAGACTTCTTCAGTGATGAAATCAAAGAGTCAATGATAAAGTCAGATGTTACAATTTATTTCCTAAGATTCATATCAGTTACCTTGTGCGGTGAGTTGTAAGAGGTTATTTAAAACGGTCTATGCAGAAGAATTGGATGTTTGTCTATTTTGCTTTGTTATTAATGCCACACATAGAAGGGAACCAATGATATTTTTCCTGGCTGCATATCAACAACACCACAATTTTGGCAGGCCACCTGAGCTACCTTATACTCCAAACACATAAACTAGGTGTTCTGAATTCATATATTCTTTCCTGTCAGCTTGCTGGGGGTCATACATAGCATTTTCAGAAAATTTCTTTTAATGTATAGCAGGCCATAAATTTCTTATCTTTTTGCCACAATCTTTCCCAATCTTCCATCTGGTTTGAATACCCAAAGTCCTTTGCCCATTTAACCATCACATCTTTAATATCTTCATCCTTTAGTTCCCAATCCAACAATAATCTATAAGTTTTTGATAATTTTTATTTTATTTTATATTAATTTTTCCCCAATGTCAACGTCTCTTTTTCAAACCCAATTTTTCTGTCTAGTTTAAACACATCATTCAGTTGATGATACTGTAGTAGCCAATCCATACACAATGTCTTATCTCTTCAAATTTTTAAAATTTAAGCTGATTATGATCTTCAAACAGGATTTCTTTATAAGCTGCCCAATTTGATTCTATTTCTTTTCTTTATCAAGAAGGCCTGTAGTGGTGACAACCACCAAGGTGTCTTTGGTTCCAGCAAATTTCTATATCTGTCCCATACTGTGTATCAAGATTTCCAAATTATATGATTTAGGAACCCCCTATGTACTTTCACTTTATTGTAACCCAAATACGCGTGCCTTCCTTAATCTGTTATCCCATCCTTCTATAGCCAATATATCCGTATTTTTCAGGGTCATCCATTCTTTTAACCAACACAAACATGATGCCTTGTAATAAAGCTTTAGGTCTGGCAAAGCGAAACCCCCTCTTTCCTTTATATCGGTTAAAAGTTTATATCTAATTTGGGGTTTATTACCTTGCCAGATAAATTTAGATAGCTCCTTCTGCCCATGTTTAAAGCATCCTGTCCCCCCTATAATTGGGATCATTTAAAACAGGAATAACATTTTGGGTAACATGTTCATTTTTATAGTAGAGATTATTCCCCATAATGACAAATTTAATCTGTTCCAAATTTCCATGTCTTTCTTAATTTCTTTCCATATCCTCTCATAATTATCCTTAAATAAATTAGTATTTTTTGCCGTGATCCAAATTCTTGACTGATGTTAAGTCAGTTCCCTGTTTTGGCATTAGCGTAATAAATGCATTTATTGCATATATAATCTTTCCTGTCATAGTGGCATGCTTTTGAATTAAGATTGGCTTCATAACATGATTATCAGGGTTTGAAGGAGAAAAGTGTATTATTTCACTAAGAATCAGCATGAGGCACAACATATAGTTCTTTTTTTTTTTTAACAGTGACTCATCAGAGGGCAAGTCTGATGCCAGCAGCTGCTATCATTCCACCTCCAATAGTGTATAGCAGAGTGTTTTTTAAAAGGGGGCTATGGAGGCATGGGACTTGGAATCCTCTGCATCATTCAACGTTCTGCTGACCTATCCCAGCCAGATTGGAAGATACAGGAATGGACATTTTTTTCCTGTTTTCACCACACCTCTATCATGCTGGTTTAACTGAGGGGCCCAAGAGTTAGGCCCTTTGGGAAATGCATAGATCCAACAAGTCAAAATCCACCAGCACCACACCAAATACCCCATGTTGAGGTTTTTAGCTGGCAGTGGCTAGCAGGAGGACACTGGTAATTTGGGTGGAGCTAGAGCCTCTGCCACAAAGGAGCCACCCTTTGTGCTGATGGATGCTGGTCGAGATGCAATTGAGCACCATCCTGAAATGGTATTGTTAGGATTGTTCTATAAATTACATGCATCTGGCTGTTACTTAAGCTGGGTCTGCATACAACACACTCTCTGAAGGTCAGTGCAAATCCTTTTATGCTTTCAGTCTGCAAGATCTGCATTGTAATGACTATACACAGCCACACAATCCTTGTATCGCCCAAATTGTTTCAGCTTCTTGTAAGTGTTGTTGCAATGTAAGCACACAGGGTGGAATGGCACATTATCATTTTCCCATGCGGTGCAGCTGCTGGGGTTTCAGTCTGAAGCAGAAGACTAGCATGATCATAAAAAGCCATCTTAACTCCTCTCTCTCGCAATATTGTTTCTGCTGGAAATCTAGGGATGCTGAATTAATTTGATCCTTCGGAATTCTGTTATGACTGACTGATCTACACCTCCTGGATTAATGTGCAGATTAGGACTTAGTATCCACTGGCTTTTGCACTTGCTGAATGTTCCCACACTGTTCTCAGCACAAAATGTGCTTGGAAATGTATATTTTGAGTTTAAAATATGAATTTCTACATTGATGTTATATATATTTAAATCAGAGCCATAGCTATATGGGGGGTGCTAGCCAAGTTTTTGCCCTGGGTGAAGCCTCCAGAGGAGAGTCATTGAGGCTCCCAGCCTGTGTGTGTGCCAAGTTGGGTCTTTTACCTAGGAGAAATAAAGCATAATTTTGCCGCTGTTTAAATGCATTTTAAGGTAGAAACAGATTTATGAGTGATCAGATGTAAAGATGATATGAAATAGACTGATTTTTCCGTCCATTAAAAATCCTATCTCTGTTATTACTCTGCTAGGGAAAAGATACAGACATTGCTTTACCAAATGAAAGAAGTGCTTATATGTAAAAGGTAAAGGTAAAGGTACCCCTGCCCGAACGGGCCAGTCTTGACAGACTCTGGGGTTTGTGCGCCCATCTCACATCTATAGGCCGGGGGCCAGCGCTGTCCGGAGACACTTCCGGGTCACGTGGCCAGCGTGACAAAGCTGCATCTGGCGAGCCAGCGCAGCACACGGAACGCCGTTTACCTTCCCGCTGGTAAGCGGTACCTATTTATCTACTTGCACCCGGGGGTGCTTTCGAACTGCTAGGTTGGCAGGCGCTGGGACCGAGCAGCGGGAGCGCACCCCGCCGCGGGGATTCAAACCGCGACCTTTCGATCGGCAAGCCCTAGGCGCTGAGGCTTTTACCCACAGTGCCACCCGCGTCCCATATATGTAGCTTATAAGTAGCTCTGCCCTGAAAAGAGGAAATTTCTCCTTTTATGTATATGGTTGTGCTGCATAGTTAAAGAAATGTGAAGCAGTACTTTTAGGAATTTGTAAGAGTAACACTAAATGGAAAAGGATTTTTAAATCCTAGGCAGTGGAAGGAAGGGGTGAAATCAGACATGCACCTTTAATTCTTTAACTGCTGACTCCAGCCACCCAGCAGTACATTTTATCTACAGTATGAATAAGGATCACATTAGGTAGACATATAATTATTGCTAGAAATTGTCACATGTATGCATGAATGAGAGTACTGGTAATATTCTAGCATCAGCAATTAAAACAACGTAAAAAGCTCAGCACTTGTAGTACATCACCCCCTATTCTCACACTGCCACCTCTGTCACCCAATTCCTGTACCCCTGACTAATTCATGGTGGTCAAATTCTGATCTGAACAAGTGGCACCATCTGTCACAGTTACTATAATTTAGCTATCTAGACAAAAGTCTTTTTAAGTGGTTCATCCCATCGACGGGTAAAAAAGGAACACTCTGTCTTTGTGTTCAGCATGATTGCTGGCTTTTCTAACCTTGCAACCAAAGTGCATTGTAGTAGAAACACTGCTTTGGCACAGTGTCAGAGCTCATACAGCCAACCTGCTTTTGCAGAAACATGACAGCAAAGAAAACCATAGTACAACTTATACATCCCTGCCCTTTCAAGGTTTTGGGTCAAAATTTCATATTTAAATGTAATAGCAATGCATAATCAAATAGTTATTATTCAGACTGCTTTACTTGACAGTCAAACATTGACAGCTGTATGGTCAATCTGCTTTCATCGCTTGGGGACAGTCCACATGGGTAAAAGCCGCTGAGCTGATTGAAGCCACAGAAATAGTGATTATTGCCGTGGTTATAGAGCAGTTAACAACACAGATTGTATGGAGAGCCTCTTGCAACACAATCCTATCAATGAGCGCTTAGAAATAATTCCATTGAGTTGAAGTAAGTGTGTGTAGGTTTGCACACTTAACCATTTAATGTTTGTGGTATCTGCAGGTTGACAATACAGATGGCAACAATCTACATCGTTCTTGGAAGCTACTGGGGATAGAACTAGGAATAAATCCTCAATTCTGTGTGCAGCGTCCTCCTTTTTTCAGCCCCCAGAGCTAATGTTTGGAGTGGGCAGTGAAGAATTCAAAGGATCATTGGTTGACAACTCAGGTTGACATCTGGCCCCTCCTAGAAATGAAGGGCTATAAAGAATATCCAGTTTGGACTGGGACTTTTCCTGAGAAACAATGCTTTTCATGACTGGTTATTTTGGTGTGATTTTTGCCTCTTAACCCTTGACTTGTCTCTCAGCTCTGACTTCCTGGCACAAATTTTAGTTCCCTTCTGGCAATTCAGCTCTGACAATAGTAGACCACTGTAGATGTTAAGTCACTGGTGCCAATCATGTGCCATATGGAAAATATTATTCTTTACATCCATTCTGAAATTTATTCCATTTCAGTTAGCTATGGAATATTTCATATTATTTGATCTTCAGCTTCTTTACTAGTTGCCTAGTTGGTAATGGTGAGTTGGTGAACTGAAATTGAATAGAATAGTGGGGAAACCCTCCAGTATTAGAGTGCTTTCTGCATTGAACATACGTAGGAATCAAACATAAAACTGCTAGATATGTGACATCAGAAGGACAAGTGCAAGAATAAGATTCATATTTTAATAAACCTATTGGTACTTTATTCACTGAACATTTTTATTACATTGATCCTGACCATTCTGATTTTACAAAAGGAAAGTTCATATTGTCAATGCCTTAATGCACTGATGCAGTCATATACACAGAATACATGATCACAGAGAAACCCTACTGTGAATGCATCCTTTGTCAACACTCTTATTTTTTTACACATTGTCATTCATGGTTACATTGAGGACTTTGATGGTCTGAAGTGGCACAAAGACATGTGCCTTTAGATGTTTGTTCTGGCCCCTAGAGCTGTTTTCAGAACAAGAAGGAGAAATTGTAGGGAAAGGCCCCAAGAGCACTAGCAACAGAGTGGTTAGTTTAGCTTTTCGGCGAGTTAAAAAATATAATATTCAGTTATATGAACCAGTGTTCTAGAGGTACATTTAATTTCAATGTCTAGTTCTCTCAAACACATTATTTGTTGTTTTCCAATCAATTGATTTGTTTTCCAATCAATGCAGAACACGTAGGCTTCTTTCCTAGCCATTTCTGGGGATCCAGCCTCTTCTTTCCTTGTAAACAAGTTAATGGAGAGATCATTCTCTCCATTACATGCACAGGGGGGAAGAAGTGGCTGCACCCCAGAAATGAAGACAATCACAGAAATTGTCTAGAGATTTGCTGTACAATGTCTTCAGCATTCCAATGACTTCCAGCTCAGTTTTTAAAATTTGAATTAGGTATCGTTGCAGATCCAGGATTAGTACCTGGGGACTGTTACAGATTGTATGAGACTTAACAAACAAGTAGAATTCAGAAGTGGAACTACTGAGATCAATCATATAGAGGCTGTAGTTATACTGCACTTAAAGATGGCATGTAGTAAGGTTTTAAGTGACAACAAACAGGAACATCCAGGTCATATGAATCCCCTCTCTGACTCCATATTTCTTACCCGTAATCCAAAGGATTTAAATAATTGTTGGCACCTTTGAAAACCAATACTGTGCCATTTGATTTTGAGAAAACATTTGAACATATTGCCTACCAAACAGATTTAGAAATCATTCTTCTTTCCCACATGCCTCTCTAACTGCATTTCTGCACTTTGGTCAGGCTGCCCAGCCTTCATCACAATAACATAGCATTTCTGGTTTGTAAATCAAGGACACTTTGTGGGTTAGAGCTATATGCTGTATCCTTCAAAGTGGCCTAAACAGCCAACAGGAGTAATGGGAATGATTAAACCCTGTCACATGGGGTTAGATCTGGTGCTTTCTTCCCACATGACAGGCTGTGACAGCCAAGCACCATTGGAGCAAAGCAAATGACTGTGGCAGTTTGCTGTGAGCAGAGGTACTGTCAAAACTGTTATTACAAGCAAAATGTTAGATTTATCAAGTAGGGAAGTTTTCAACTACTAGACAATGCAAATTCTATTTATATATACTTCTCCACAAATGGTGACAGGCAATAACTGCAACAGGGTTGTGATATACTGTGGTTGATTTAGTATCCACTGACATGTGCATGCTATGTAGTTAATTTGTGACACGCACACACAACTGTTCTGTGTAGGCATTGTGTTTGCAACATGTTCATTCTTTAGAAGAAAGCTGTCTTAAGCTATTGCCACTCAGTTATAATTCAAGCAAAGCTTATCATTGCTTTGTAATTGGTGTGCCTGCTTGTTATTTGGAACGATTACAGGCAGGTTGTCAGGAAGTAACGATGTCCCTGTCTGAAGCCAAGATTTTGTCATACTGTTACAAGACTGGCACATATTTCAGCTGTATGCATCTAGTCATTGAACAGAGGGCATTAGCGTCACGAGCACTTCAAATGCCTCTTTCTTAATTTAGCAGAAAGGATATTAGAAGGAACTGAAAGTGAAAGCCTGTCTTGGAAAGACGGTGTTTGTAGTTGCCTACCAGTTCAGAGGGCATACAGAACCATGAACATCTCTTCCCACCCCTTTTGACTTATTTTTGATTGATTGCTTCATCTCCCACTGAAGGAATCCAGTCATAAAGTTTCAGCTGACCTGGACTGACTGATTTCTTCACAGTACTTGGGTGTGTTTTTGTGTGTGCTTGGAACCAGGTTGGGTGAAGCAGCAAGGATGGTTCAGTAGATGAGGGAAATAAAAAGAATTCATAGTCTGACTCTCCTGGAAACTTATCTTCTCCACTTATCTCCAACTTTGATATACGAAGAAGAGCCAAGCTCTTTTCAAAAGAAAAAGTGTGTCAGGGGGGAAACATTCTTACCCACTCTGAAACAAAGGGGAATCTTCGCTAATTATTCTCCACCTTTTGGCAAGGGGCAACCGCACTTTCTACCCCCCACAAGATTCAGGGAATTATGGTACATGTAAAAGAATACCTAAATTGTGCACACAATCACTGCTGTTTGGCCATTGCCACTTGTGAAAGCAGCAACAAAAAAGGAAAAAAGGGGGGAGCTGTGCCTCTGCTAGTTCGCTCCACTCCTAAGAAACTGTGGGAGAATTACCTCTTTGCTTGGATATTTATTAGAAAAATTGTGCCCCAAATTTCACCATCCACAAATTGTTTGCAGGGGTATGTTCTCTCACCTAGAAAGTGGGTTAGATGCTAGAGTAAATGGATGAGAGGAACCTGTCTGACTCTACAAGAAATGCCCCATCCTCTCTAAGAGATCCCGTCAGGCTCACCCTGCACTGGGGGAGACCCACAAAACTGTTGCACATCTGCACATCTTGCCTGGGGTAGAACCAGAACTGGCTGAGAACATTTATCCATCTGTGGAGGAGGGGTGCCAACTTGAATAAAATATTGGGGGGGGGGAGGTAAGCTCCGCTCCACATAATCACAAGACGCGGTGCACACACACCATTTGAATGCAATGTTCATCTATTTGGGGGGGGGCCTGGCCCCCTGAAATATTTTATTGGTGGCCCTGAAGGGACCTCAGCTCCTAGGAGTTGGCTCCTGTGCTGTGGAGACACCAGGGCTCATTTCTAGGCGGCAGCTTTCTCTCCCTTCTGTCTTCTCTCTTGGTTGGCTGCTGTTAATGGTGGGATATTTTCTTCTACTCTGGTCTGCATTTATGAATATTATTTTTTCTTTTTATGTTGTTGTAAAACTAAGCAGCGGCCACACACACACACACACCCCACACACACATCTTACAGGGCAACTATAAAACTAAGTACAAAGTGAAATTATGTGCATGCAAGTCACTCGAGAATTAATGTATTCTGGAATTTTTTCTGGGTTTATGTAAAAAATGCACTTCATATTTTAAATGCTATTTGAAGGATAGCTTGCATTTTGAATTACTCATGCATGCAAATATTGTTAAGCTCTGTTAGTGGGTGTATGGATTTAATAGCTAACTCAATAGTGAAATCTGTAGCAGACATCAGTGGACAAACTTTTAAATTCTGTTTACTTTTTAGGGAATGAAGATGTTAAAGTGATGCAGACTGAGCCAATATTGTTCTTTTGCCTTCATTCTTCTCTGTACTTGAGTACATAGGGTAATCTTCACCTAGATGAGCAAATAAAAGTAGAGTTTAGGCCTCATTACCACTGACCCTTGTACTTCGGTATAGGAAATAGGATTGTGCTGGGATTCCAGTTGCATGGAGCTATAGTTGTTTTCCTGCTTGTTTAACATAAAGCCTTCAGTTCTATGAGGCTATTTAACCTAAAGGCGCCTAATTAACACATGTTCATTGAAAGGGTGCCAGCAGTCTGTACAACATTAAAATCTAATTTGTTAATAAAATCTGGGGTGTGGGTGTGGGTGTAGATCAACGACATACTTTCATCACTATTAAATAGTTGGCATTTTTTATATTGCTTTCCACTCGTGAGTCACTGAAACTTATTTTTGGTCTTGTTGCTTGAACTAATATTTTGCTTTTCATGATTTTCATCATAGTGTTGTTTGTCGAAGTATTTGAAAATAAAATAGTCCATTATAAAATGCAGAGAACGGGAACAAATTTTTTTAAAGGTTATAAATTCTAGCAAACTGCCGAGTTACAGAGCATTAGGACATAAATTTATAAGTCTCCTGTAATTACAATTAAATGTTGCTTAATTAGCTGGAAGGGACACGGGTGGCGCTGTGATTTAAACCACTGTGCCACTTGGACTTGCTGATCAGAAGGTCAGCGGTTCAAGGCGTCGCAACGGGGTGAGCTCCCGTTGTTCGGTCCTAGCTCGTGCCAACCTAGCAGTTCAAAAGCACGTAGTGGAAGTAGATAAATAGGTACCGCTCTGGTGGGAAGGTAAATGGCGTTTGTGTGCGCTGCTCTGGCTTTGCCAGAAGCGGCTTAGTCATGCTGGCCACATGACCCGGAAAAACTGTTTGCGGAAGCGGACAAATGCTGGCTCCCTCGGCCTGTAGAGCGAGATGA
Source organism: Podarcis vaucheri (assembly GCF_965113315.1). NCBI lineage: Eukaryota > Metazoa > Chordata > Lepidosauria > Squamata > Lacertidae > Podarcis > Podarcis vaucheri. Next base: position 51,010,099 of record NC_138767.1, read on the forward strand.
ACGCCGCAACCTCAGAGTTGTTCACGACTGGACTTAACTGTCAGGGGTACCTTTACCTTTAATTAGCTGGAAGGGGCTACTTTAAGATGTAAACTACATTTGTAAACTTACAGGTTGATCAAAATGTGTAATACTGGTTGTTGTGAAATAAGTGGATATTTTTTGGATGTTTCTTTTTATTTTCTCACAACACAAAAGGTATGCACACACCATTCCATTTTGCAGTTATGAATGAAAAGATATTTCAAAGGCAGTAAATTAGGTTGTGCTGTAAGAACCCAAGCATTTTACTTCCTCTCTCACAACTCCCACTGTTTCCCCGATCTATGATCTGCAAGCTGCTATTATTATTTGTGTTCTACAATTACCAGAAATGACACCTCCCTTTCCCCAGCCTCAAGCTACAAGTCTGAAATGAATAAATGCTGCTTATTGTGACAGTCTGTGTTTTGCCTGTGGAAAAATGACAGGCTGCACTACTGACAGCCAGTTGCTGATTTTTTTTGGGGGGGGGTGTTAACGGGGGAAGGTTACTACCGTTTCCTAACCTGGTTATCAAACTATCCAAAACTATAACAAAAGATAGCATGTGTATCATGTTAAATAAGACTCTCCAACATTTATTTCTCTTAAACCAGTAAACTGTGTTAACCCAGTGTACTTTCTTAGATTTATACAGTACAGGCAACGACCACTTTGTGTGTGTTCAAAGTACGTACAACCATGCACACACGCATCCCCATGAACCTGGAAGTGGCAGGGAAAGGGTTCATAATGGAGGCAGGGTGGGATTATATGCACTCTGCTGTTGCACGTGTTGACCCAGAATGCAACCCCCACAAAAATTGGGGGTTGCCTATATTAGCATAAGTTGACACTTGGTACAGTACAAGTATAAGAATAAGTTAGCCAACAACTATCATAACACAACAAGTTATTATATTATCTCTGCACCACTCATTGGGATAATTTATGTCTAAGCACTGCATTCTGAATAAGCATAAACAGGTAGTACTGCTAATGGGAGCAATTAGAACAATTTATGAATTGCGGGATCATTTCCACTAGGCCAGCTTGGGAATGCTTCAGTTGAATCAGTGTGATACAGCATGACTTGGGTACTGAAATTTCTACAAAAATGCTTCAGAGCATTCAAAGGCTTGCAGCTAATTAGGTTTTAAAGAAAATTATGTTTGGGTGATATATTTACAGCACAGTCTTATGCATGTTTACTCGGAACTAGTTTCACTGTGTTCAGTGGTGCTTACTGCTGGGAAAGTTTGTTTAGAATTGCAACCTTATTTATAATTATACCCTGCAGATTAGGCTAGATTGATCAATAAACCACTTATAATTTGTCCATGCCCTCATTTGTAGCTTGCAACATTTTGTAGTTTGGAGACATTCCACTACCGTACTTTCCCCCCTCTTTACCAATTTCCTTCCTGTCAGGGACTGGCTGGACAAAGAGGAGTGGTGGGAGGCACCAGCTGGGGAACCCTTAAGGGAAACCCCGGAGGAGGAAGGCTCAGAGCCAGGGGTTTAGTGGTGGGACACAGAGGAATGGTCAGAAGGAGAAGATTGGTGGGAGGAGGGGTCAGAAGCTGAAGAGGTAACAGAGTTTAGTGAGCAGGAAGAGCCTATGACAGGGAGCAGTTCAGACTCCAAGGCTGAAGCAGAGGTAGGGGCAAGAGACTGCTGAAGAAGTCTGGGAGTCTTCCCCTTCAGCTGCGACAAGCTCCCCTCCTCCCTGGTGTCCGAGAACACACAGAGTAATGAGAAGAGCAGAACAGAGGTCAGAGGTGCGCAGACACAGTTTGAAAGTGTTTGGGAAACATCCTGAAGGGCCTTAAGAGTAGTAGAAGGCAGGGACCTTCAGTCGTGGCAATTCCTCTATAGGGGTTGTTGAGACTACAAGGCTGAGTTGTATTTAGTTTCCTTGAATAAAGAGTTCACTGACATCATAGCTTTGCTTCCTTTCTTGCTGACCTGCATCTGAAGCTGGCCCTGATACTTGCGTCCCCCTTTTATATTCCCCATTTGTTTCATTATTTTGCTTTTAAATTATTTTACACTTTTATCTAATATTTTACAACAGAAACAGAGGCATGAAATTGAAACTAAAAAAGTGCCTCTCCCTCTTTAGCTTCATACCTGTTTGTTTCTGCACTTAATAAAAAGAAAATAATAACTGGTGCTGAATCTTAACGGGCCTATTAAAGGATTGTGAAAAGCAAGCTTTTATATCAGATTTTAGAAATGATCAGAAAACATAAGGCTTCACAGAAAAGAAAGTATTCCTGTCAACCCAACATCAAATCCTTATTCATCAAAGGGTAATTTTGATGACTTTTCTTCCCACTGCCTTTTATAGAAGTCACTTTCATATTAAGCCTTGCTTTTAAGATCCAACACCTTCAGCAGGTGGTCCTTATTCCAGTTTCTGGCCAGTATATTAATAACAGAAATCAATATATGATCTATTATTGTTGTTCTTAGTAGTCACTTTAAAAGAAAAAGTAAACTCAAAGTGACTTTCTTTACAACAATTTTAAATAATCTTAAATAATTACATAAACTAGTACCTTGTCTGAGGAGTTGCACCGGACTATCTATCTTATTTCTTCCTCTGTGGGCCAGGGCAGGGCAACATGGGATTTGTCAGCAGTAAGGAGCCATTCTCTGTCTTCTTCCTTAGAAGTCATATTTGAGGAATTAGCTACTCAGAGAGATTTTACTGTAACAGACCTAGCTAGAATTTTTGAACCTGGATATCTTCTCTGTTTGCAAACGTCTGGAGTATCTGTGTTGTGTTTTTTTTATTAAAAAAGTTGCTTGCAGCTGTATGCTGATTCTTCTTTTTTTAAAATGATTAAACATAATTTTAAAGTCTAGCCCTCATTATTAGCATACTTCCTGTATATTAACGTTGCCACAGTTATTGATGTGTCACAGTTTTAAAAAGTAGTTTACATAGTGGCGATGGATTATCTCTCAAAGCTATCATACAAAGCCAGTTCCAGTTGTGACATTTAATAATGAGGGGTAACACAAACAACTGCTCGAGATCTAATAGCCTATTTACTGTCATTTATGTGTGTGTGCCATGATTGATCAACACTAATAATAGTGTGCCACTGCATATGTAACAGATCACTTGCTGATTTAACAGAGATGTGCTTCTTGTTTGCTAGGAGCTTCTGTCGTCAATAACAAGGTCTCTAGAAAAGCACCAGTGGAGCAGCCTTGATTCCGAAACAGAACTACAAATTAGAGGCAGCAAATTATAGATTCTAGGCATGGCTTTTACACATTATTGCCTCAATAAACTCTGTTGCAAAATTACCCCAATATTTCTTAAAAGCCCAATATTTCTTAAAACCTACATCATGCTTTATATTTAGGCACTTGCCATAGGCTTGAGGTGTTTGGCATTCAATGGGTTATATCCAAAGTTATACGAGGAACGTAAGAAATTACCTTATACTAAGTCTGACACATTGATGCATCTACCTCAGGATTGTCTACTCTGACTGGCAGTTTCTCTGCAGAGTTTTGGCAGGAGTTGTTGGGGTTTTGAACCTGGGATCTTTTACATGTAAAACATGTGTTGAACTACTGACGGCAAGTCCCTCCTCTACATACCAAGCCATTCCTTGGGGAGTTTTCAGGAGACACAGTGAACTACATTGGGGAGGAGTGGGCAGAGTTGCCTCATTGCCCAAATGGACTACTGCTCATTTAATTCTGCATACGGTCCATTATTTTGATTTGATTTATTTGGTTTATTATATTTGTATGCTGCTTTTCATTCAAATGAATCCCAAAGCAGCTTACAAAAATAAATAATAATAACATGACAGAACATAATAGAACACCATAAATGCAGCATGAATCATATAGAACAAATCATTGGTGAAACAATTTTAATAATTTCTACCACAGCACCATAAAGGAAACCAGTATTTGTAACTCCATAGTAGAGATGGATTTTCACTCCTCAGATCACCAATTCAAGACTAGCTTAGGATTTGAAAGCAAGAATGTGTATTGTTTGTGCTCTTAAGTGGTGCAGTACCAGCATGTGAACTGTATTTGTTCTTTCTCAAATGTGAAGAAATCATTCTTTTCAAGAATCAAAGAGAACTCAAGTTTGTTTATATATAAAGGATTAATTCACAAACAGAATTGGAGCTGAGAATTAATTGCCCCATAACTACTGTCATTTTTCTTTCTGAAAATTAATGAAACTGGAGGTTATAGAAAATTATTGATGCTTTGGTGAGGGCTGTGGCCAGGAGTGCATTTTTACTAACTCTGGTTAGTATGCCAAATTGGATTACTGTACTCTGTGTGGGGCTACCCTTGAATAGGGTCCAGAAGCTTCAGTTCGTCCAAAATGCAGCTGCCACAGTTTTTACAGAGACCAGAAGGTTGGAGCATATTACTTCTAAATCCTACCCCAAACGTCCTAGTTACCAATTTGTTTCTGGGCTTACTTCAAGGTGCTGGCGTTGACTTTTAAACCTTCAAATTGCCTGGCACCAGAGTACGGTATATAGTCAAAGATGCCTACTGTTTGGAAGCTTCTGTATTCCCCTACTGTTTGAAATTTGAGAGAGAGAGAGAGAGAGAGAGAGAGAGAGAGAGAGAGACTTTGTCAGTTGTGCTGTCCAGATTATGGAACAGTTTTCCTAGGGCAGTAACACTTAGCCCCCTACACTTAGTCCCCTAATTTAGCCTCTCATGTTTTTGACTATTAACTTACCCCCATTGTATCAACAATGAGGCATTTTTTATTTGGATTTTGGACTTTGAGAAACTCAGCATCTTCGAACCACATCAAAACACAGCAGAAATAGACACTTGTCTGTTTTTCACTAACAACTATCAGGACTAGTGTCTGTGTTTAAAATGGTAACTATAATACTTTGATAAAAGTGATTCTGAAGTGAAGAGTGGTTTCAAGAAAGTGGTTTGGGGACACAGTCTAATAGTTCTGTACAATTTTTAGGATGGATCTTCAGGGGCTTGGTGGCATCATACTCTGTTTACATGTGTATTGTGAAAATCAAGATGCCTCCACATTTTTGTTCATTTTTGTTCATATTGTTAATATTCCTATAGCAAAGCCCAGGGAGACAGGTTGAACCATTGAAGAAATCCTGACATGTACCATCCTTGCCAGTCCTCTTCTGTTTTGAAGTACATATTGCAAGCTTTTTTTCATCACCTGCAGCTTGAGCCTGCAGTAGTACTTACCATATCATCTTTATTCCATCTGTGTCTGTCAATGATACACTAGTCCCCCATGGCTCTTGGCATTCACTCATTCTTGGTGAGGCCTTTAAAGTCTAGCCAATCACAAGCATTGGGAGAAAACCTGATAGAGGATGTGCTGTTTCTTTGACTGCCAAAGAAACAGGTTTTGTTGTAGCAGCCACTTGGGTAATAGATTCAGACCACATGGTGTGCCAAAATATATACTACATAAAAGTGCACTCAACAACTACTCTGTTTACAGATATGACAATGACAGAGGTCAGTCACTAAATAGTCAAGATGACAGAGCTTAGTGCACAAAATGTGTTCGTGTCCTAAGAAGCAGAAAAAAGGCAGAGGTCCAGGACTCCAGCTGTTCTGCACCAGTTCTCACAGATCCTTTGACCCTGTGTGAAGATAAGAATGCTATAGCCTTATTATACCTGAGGAAAGCCCTTGTTTTGTGGCACATAATAATCCTGTTATGCAAAAGGAACTTGCTTAACCAGGCATGTAGCTTAACTCTTCATGCTAGCATGAATATCCTCTTCATGTAATGTAAGTAATGTAAAACACTGCTTTAAATGCTCACTTGACATGAACCTGTCTTGAGAGGGGCCATAAAGGTAAAGGTTTTGTATGTATGTAGATGATTCCAGGTTTAATCCCTGGAATTCTAATTGTAAAGGACTTCAGTACCAGAACTTAGAAAGACCTCTGACAGAGACCTTGTAGAGTGATTGACAGTAAAGGAGTTTTAGAGAAGAAAATCAGTGGACTAAGCCATATATGGCTGTATCATGTGAAGCTCATTACAATTGTTTTAAAATGTTACACGTACTTTTAAAGTCTTCAAACATATAGAAAGAACATGAAGAAAATGGATAACCTAGAAAGATATGAAAGCTATTAAATGGAATACAAGAATAGAGGCTGAAATCTGTAATAGTTGCATGGTTCCATATATTTATTACTGCTTATTCTGATAGGCTCAACATTTTATTGTTGGCATGTCATGAAATGCATAGCAGTTGCACAGGTAATTTCTGCTGAAATATTTTGAAGTGAATAGGATCATAGACCAATTCAGGTCACTATTTTGAGAGGTTTTCTTTCTAAATGTGATACAAAAGCACAACAAAGCATATTTTATATGTAACTGTTGTTAATGCTGTATAGAATTAACCCTTTATAATCAGAAACAAAGTGTGCTCAGGCGTTTGTCTGAACATTTGTGGACGGGGCCATGTGCACAGGAAACCCCAACATTCCAGTACACATTGTCCTGCTGCTCACCTTTGTTGAATTGGAAAAGTCCGTCCTGTGTAACTTGGCTTCTGCTTAGTACATCTTTTTTGCAGTGGCGTAGCGTGGGGGGTGCCAGGGGTGCCGGCCGCACCGGGCGCAACATCTGGGGGGGGCGCGCTCGCTGCCTCCGGAGTCGCCGAAGAGCCTCGGGCGCAGGCTGTAGCGGAGCCGCATGTCTCGCGGAACCGCCGAGCTGTGCGCGCGTCCGGGCTGAAGGCGCCCGGCAGGCAGCGGCTCTCAGCGCTCGCCGCGGAGGACGCACCAGGCAGCCCCTCCTCACAGCCCCGCCTCCGCCGGTGCTGCTGCAGCTGCTGGGCCGTTGCATTTTCCTCGCCTCTCTGCCCCCCTCCTCCTCCGGGCAAGCGGCGTCGTTTGGGCGGCAGCGCCAGCGGCAACTTGCAGATTAGGGGTTAGGGGGGGCGCAAGTTACTTGTCTTGCCCCGGGTTAGGGGGCGCAAATTACTTGCGTTGCCCCGGGTGCTGACAACTCACGCTACGCCGCTGCTTTTTTGGCCTACATAGAGGTTTTTTGAGCCAAGATGCTCAAAATGGCAGGGAATATATATCTCTGGCAATATATATGGAGAAAGGAGGCAGTCAAATGATGAAAGGAAGAAAGGAAGAAAGGAAGAAAGGAAGGTAAAAAGGCAAAATAGTGGGGAGAAACGAAAATGATGAACCTGAAATAGTCAGCCCCATCTTAATAAGTTTATGTCTGCAACCATGATGCCCAGAGACTCGACTTTTAAAAATTAAAAATGGGTTTCAAGGTATCTGCTGAATGTATTGTTTACCAAATGGTAAACCCAAAGCCCCTGTTCCAAGTGTAAATCTGTTCAGTGCCTGTGCCTTGATCATCTTGAGATCAAGATACATATTATTTTATGTACTTGGAACAGGCTTATTGTCAGGGAAAGTATCAAGACAGGATGCCAGCTTGTGGCCCACAAAGCTGAATACAGCCCACCAGCCTTGTACTGTGACCTGCCAAACATTAGACATGCACCTCCTCTGCCACCTCCTTCCAGGCAGGAAACAAAAACAGCGGGCTTGCTGAGCATACAGGAGTCACAGGTAGTACATGCCTGCAGTTTATAGTTGTAAGTCATATCTCTGTTTCTTCCCTCTCGCAGAATGTAGTAAGACTTATGTCCAAGTGCCTGTATATAAGTGATCAACACAGATGTTTGGTTCTGAAAGGATGGGGGGGAAATCAAATGAGGCAACCTGACTTTTCATGAATGGAATTACCTCTTTATTAATATCTTACTAGTAATTCCACTCCAGGTGTGTTTGTAATGATAGATGACTACCATGAAAAGGTGGTCACCATCTTAGAGTAATGAGAAACATATGCAGGAGAGAATGCCAAAAGAAAACACTCTATATATTTTATGTCTTTATTTACATAAATAAGCAGATACAGCAATTAAGGGTATTTTTACTAATGGGAGTCAATAGCAAAGGTCATCTCATCTTAATTAACACAAATAATTGAGTTGAACAGGATCATATTTTTAAATCAGGTACAGGCATAATAAACTTAAAACAATTTGCCCCCCTTTCAGAGGATAAAGAAATGTAATGGTGGAGTACAGTGGATATTAGTATTACCTTTCAGTGGGTGACATCCAGTGTTGCACTTGTGGCATTCTGCTCACATAATAGTAATTTCCTTTCTTCCCCTTCTTCACTAGCTCTCCTGTGCCTCCAAATTGGTTCTGGGAGGTCCTCCAACTATCCAGAGTGGGGGGGGGTTGCAGGAGGAGCTTCAGGGGGAGGCTATCTAATGATCAAGATCTTAAGAAGATGAGTGGCTCCCCAGTATATCAAAGGACCGCCTAATCCCTTGTATTCCTGCCTGCTGATGAAGGTCTTTGAGGAAGCCAGTTAGTGGTCCTCCATATTTTAACCAATTTTTATCTTTCCTGTATTGTATTTCTTATACACTGCTTCAAGACTTTTGCAATTAACTGGTATATGAATTCTTTAAATGAATAAATAAATAAATAAATAAATGAGTGAGTAATGAGAATAATTTATAGTAACACAGGTGGACATACTTTCACCACAATCTAAAAGGCATAGGAGAAAGAAAGCACCTTGGGTAAGGAAATTCAGAATTAGCAAGAGGAATGTAGTATACAGATTAAGTCTATTTTAAAAGTTGACTTTACACATTTATAGGTTTAGATTTAAATGTAACCTCTCTGGACAAAGATCCAGACATCACTTCAGACAGTTCTATCATGAGATCTGCTTAATGTGTAGCAAAGGTCAAGAAAATGCATAATATGTTATGCTGCTTAGGGAATACTATGGAAAATATTATAATATTTTTATATAACTTGATAGCACTCCTCGCCTATACTTTTAAATGTTGGGTTTGGTCACCTTCCATTAAAAAGTACAAAAAGATAAGGTCCACAGGAGGGCATAATCTTGGTATTTTATTATTATTTAAGGCCAAAAAAAGTTAAAGGAAAGATAGTGTAAAAGAAAGTATGGAGAAGACAAGATGGATGTTTGTGTTCTTCAAATGTTGAGAGTTGGTTTTCAGTAGCATGGGGTGCTTCCTCATTTTGTGTAGTAACCATTCTGTGATGAGAGAGCAGGTTTCACATTAGTGTTGGGGGATAGTGATTTTCAATAGTTATTTCAAAATTCCTAGAAATGCACCTGGTTAGATGATTTATCATAGCTTGCCCCTTCTCTTGATGGCTGCAGACCCAGAGTAGATCTCTCTCCTTCAATTATTTATCCCAATATTTTGGTGTACTAAATCTTGAAGTGAAGAGGGTATAGCGGGTGGGGGGGGAAGGGTTGCTAAAGTTTGTTTTATTATGCCCTTGTTTGTTGATTTAATGTTTCTAAATTCTGTATTGTTTGCTAATTGAAGTGATCCCACCCCTTAAATTCTGCGCACGCGCGCACACACACACACACACACACACACACAGAGAGTTTATGTGCCACTCTTCATTTAAAATAAATCTCAAAGTGGATTACAACAAAATCATAAAACAAGAAACAATAAGTAAGCCACCTTCAAGATAACAATAGCAAAATCAGCATGTCTGCAAGGAGGGTCAAACAATTCCTCCACTAATTGACTTGAAAGCCTGGGAGAATAAAAATATTTTTAATAGGCAGCAGAAAAGGCTTGAGCCTTAATCATTGAAGGCATTCCATAATCAGGGTGCCATGACTGAGAATGGCCTCTCATGTGCTGCCATGTAATGTACACTTGGCCAATATGGCTCTTTTAGGTGGTTATCTGCAGCTGATCATAGAGTATGTAAAGTAAAAGCCCTTCAAGTATCTATGTCCTAAGCTGTATAGGGCTTTAGATGTCAACACCGGCATCTTGAAATTGACTCAGTAACTGACTGGCAGCCAGTGCAGCTGCTTCAGATATCTGGTATAATGTGTTCTCACTAGGCTGTTCCAGTCAGAAGCTTGGCAGCCACATGTCCAAATGCAAAAAATTTGGATTGAAATGGTATTGATAGGTTATTGTAATACTTTTACTATTTGGTTGTCTTTTAATATTATTGTATTCATTTTGATATAATATCACTATCAGCTTTGACTCCCTTTAGGAGGGAAAAGTGGAATACAAATAAATAATGAAATGAAAACTGACTCAGGCCAGCTCCGCATAGCTATTTACTGTATTGTAATAGAATATCACTGTACGCTCTAACTGCTGACAGATGAGTAGCCCATAGAATGCAGAATATTAACAAACAGTGTACCATGTCTAAGGGGTATAAAGTTCACAATGGACCTCAGGTACAGGAAGATCAATATCCTGATTCAGTAAGCAAAATATGTGATGCATTTGCAAGGAATCTGAGTAGAAAGATGTTCCAATGAGGAAAAATGCTGGAGTAAGGGGGACAAATCAGGTAGCAGATTGGAGACTCATACTGACTAAGGGCAAAGGCCCAATGCCCAGAGACATCAAAGGAATTGGAAGATGCAGAAAGGAGAATGTGTGCTGAGAAAAATCCACACCTGTTCTAGTATCCTTGGAATGATGTTTGACAACCTGGGATGGGTGAAAATGAAGGCAGCTGTATTTCCCCTGCTAAATCTATGATTGCATGTTTCTAGTAACATACCATATGTCTACTGATATTCTTTACTTACCTGTGAATTACTCAAGGCATTCAAAAATAGTTTTGTAGACCTCAAAATATTGTTCTGTTCCCAAGGCGGTTGGATGTTAGTGGGGGGTTTTAGTCGAGGCAGGGTGGGAAGGAAGGTGGTTGCTTCTGTATATCTTTAATATAGGGCACAAGCCCATTAGTCAGTAATCAGAGGATGAGTGCCATAGCTAGAATTCCTTTGTATTGGGTTATGCAAAAATATAATGTACCCCTTGAGTGGAAACTGTTAGAGATCAGCTATCAAGCACAGTACTCCTTAATTTTGCTAAGAGTGAATGAGTTAGCCTCATATATGCTTTAGTTACCATAATGGGTACATTTGAGCAAAAGACACAAACATTATCAAGTGATTTATTATGATGTAATAGTAGGAGATAAAATATTTATGGTCGGAGATGTAGTTGCAAACATTCTGGGCAATTAAAACTTTCAAAGTTTGAAGGAGACAAGAAGGCACTAGACCCATTTTGCCTCCTACCTTGGTTTTGTCCTTTACACATTTATGTTTTCCTCTTTCATAGAAGCCTGTTCATAGAATTGCAGAGTTGGAAGGGACCACGAGGGCCATCTAGTCCAAGCCCCTGCATTGCAGGAATCTTTCGCCCAGCGTGGGGCTTGAACCCACAAGCCTAAGATTAAGAGTCTCCTCTATTATGGCTTCATTGCATGATGTTATTCGTTTCTCCACACAGGATTAAATGTCCTAGAATGTACCATAATTCATAATCAACATCATCTTGTTTTCTTGCCATTCATTGGTAAAGTACTTTTTTGGATTGATTGTCTATAAAGGATTAAACTGAGTCACGCTTTAACTCATTCATTTAATACATATAACACTGAAGGAATGTAACCACTCCCGGTCTTTGTTTTTTAGAAAATTTAATTTATTTTCAACAAATTATAAAAATAACACAGAAGTGTCCCTGTTTCCTTTCCCTCCCTCCTGAAAAAGATGATCAGTTTATCAAAACTTGCAATGCTCCCAATAGTCTCTATTCCCTAGAAAGAAAGTGCTCGTTTGTGTGTGTTCATATATGTTAATGACAAAGGCAGTGGCACTCACTACAGTATATCATATAGCCTTATGCGCAGATAAAAAAGGCAAAATACTTCTGCTGCAATAAGAACACAAAGCCTCGAAATGTACATAGTTACATTGTGGATCATGAACTATTTTTCACTGAAAATAGGATACATTACTATTTGGGTACATTTTTTTCCTTCCTTGCTTCCAAAACTGCAACTCTAGATATTTATAATTCCCCATTTCTTTCTGCAAAACGGAGCAATATTCCTGGTCTGCTTCCCCACAGAGATCTCAATCCAGAGATCCACACACATGGATATGTGTCCCCATTCCTGGGATTATTTAGTAAGAAGTCTTACAAATTTATTCTTTTTAGTGCTCCTTTTTCTATTAAAAAAAATGAAAATATAGTACAGTTTGTCCATACAGTCAAGATCTACTCAGGTCCTCCCCCTGTATGCTTCAGAAAGCCATACCAAGATTCTGTGCAATGCTGAACTATATTAGTGTATTTCGCCCCTATTAGTGGTCGGAATAATCTGTGCATAAATATAAGAGCTCCTCCTCAATGCTCCCTTCTTCTTTTCCTTCTCACAATAACACTCTTCACAAAAAGTCGAAAACTCTTCTGTGTAACACAAGAAGATTTGTAAACTGGACAGTGGCAAATATGATCAGCTTCCACTTCTGTGATTGCAGGAGCCAGAATGGAAAAAAGAAGAAAAAAGCAGCTATGATCACTGATATCTCTAACCATAAGTGATCACCCAGTTCAGTCTACATTTGCAGGGATGAGTCTGTGTCTAGGTTTGTATCCAGTAATGGCTTTGTACTAGCAGCCCCCATATGAGCCCGTAAAGCTTCTCCTAAGAGTTGGGGGATCTTCTGGAATAATATGGAATGTGTGTGGGATATTTTAAAGGACTGCAATGGATGAAAATGAGATGTCTTCACTTGCAAAACTAGCACTGCAATGCTGCTATTGGATACAATCTCTAGAGAAGTCTAGGACTGTTTACATAGAGAATAAATCTGAACACACATTTAGGTTACAAAACTGATTCACATTTGCATCTGAGTACGGTAAGTATCATTAAACTCAGTAGGACTTTTAAGTAAACTGTTAATGTTAACATCCAGGTAGGAGTTGGTTTTTTGAAATGGAGATTGTATAATTTTTAAAATTCACTGCATATCTGCTTGCTAGAAGAGAGAGGGATGGGGCAAAGTGACAGGGAGTAGGGTACCACATTGATGCTCCTGGATTGCCCTCCCCCCCCCCAGTAAGCATCAGCAACAGCACTACCAGGAAGCTAGCGTCATAGCTCTGCCCCACTGTGTGAGCCATTTCTGACAGAATACTAATATGAGAGATATTGCTGAGATCGAGGTAATTCTGAATCAAATTAATCAAATTAATAAAAAAAGATTAAAGACTCTAGTCTTATGCAGGTACTAAATGTAATGTAGGAGTTCAATAAACAGATTTTGTTTAAATATTAGCAGACCATTTCTCATGACGGGAAAGAAATACAATTGTGTATTTAGAAAGGGGAATTCACTTTAGAAAGAGGAATTCATTTGATCCGAAAGAGACACCAGATGTGTGTCTGCATGGGAAACTTTCTCCTCTCCTGTTGATGTTTTCACATACAGCCAAGAAGCACAAGAAGCAGTACCATGTAAATTTTATTAGGTTAGCTTGGCTAAAGGGATATGTGCACTTGGATATCTGCTCGATTGAAATGGCTGAGGCAGCCTACAGCATGTATGTGGGGCTCAGATCAGAATGAGACAGCAAATACCTAACTGAATGTAATTGGCACCAGTGATATAAGTGTTTTTATAAGTTCTCTCATCACCTAATCAATTGTTGCCAGAAAGGTCCACTCCTATATGTAAAGATTTTGTTGTTCTTTGAAATGGACATGATCGAGAAAGGCATTTTAGAGAGATGCAGTATTTGCATTTATTTCCTGGTGCTTCTTGCCACCACACATCCCTATACTCCTTGTCATGGTGAGAAAAACCTTAGAGGAGTGCATTTAAATTTTATTGATTGTTGCCAGTGTCTCACTTTGAAATACCTAAACAAAATACTTTCCTATAGGGATTCCTTTAAAAAAATATTCTAGAGTAAAAGCTCTCTATTTTAATTACAGATAGGACATAGAAATAAAGGATATCTATTATATTGAAACTTCTGATCTGACATAGCATTTGTACTCAAATGCATAAAAGGAAAATTAGGAACACTTAGGGTTTCAGAATTTTATGTGATGGTTTCATTTGAAACATTTCACTAAAAACCAAAAACTGCAAATGGAAAGATCATCTGTAAAAAAATTGGATGAGGGATTATTGTGGGACCTGTCAAAATAAATAGGAGAATATTTTTCAGTGTGTAATTATATGTCAAGATTTTGGAAGCTAATGGACTATTTGCAGTCACATCAAGGTCAGAGGAGCAATTACTGTATATGAATTATCTGAAATCTTTTATAGCCTTTTCCAACTAGTTTTATAGCATCTGTTTATATTAGACATCTTTGCCATTTCACATATTTCTTCCTATTGTTTTCTGCTAAGAGCATTGTAGAGCATTTTGTCAATTTTGTAGTTGTTTGCAAAACCTTCCTTTTATTTCACCAAAGAGCTTGCAATTAGCCCACTTCTTCCTATTGAGAAGCATCTTTGTAATAACAGCTTTCCTGGCATATCTTTTGTTAGGCAGATTTTAAAATCAAGAGCCTACAAAGGATTGGAAAAAAAATCCCAGTCTTAGAAAAGTTCAACAAATCCCTCTTCAAGGTCATATCAGTTAAGATTACATAGATTTTCCACTTCAGTAAGCACTGAAGTTTTTTTGGTCTTTTCTAGGTGCTAATTTGGAACGATCAAATTAATAGAATAGACTCAACTTTCAGAAGGAGTTGGTTGCTAAACCTGAGAAAGAGCCTGAAATCTTATTTTCCATGTTTAATAGGGTTACTTTCTGCCTATTTTTTTCTCCCTGAAGCTTGCTATATCACTTCTTTGAAGCAGTTCACAGTGTATACTTTGACAGCCACTGGTTGTGAGAAGTATAAGACTGTAGCAAGGATCCCCATAGCATAATCCACCCAGTCACTGTTGGTCACTGATCCAGCTGCATGCATCAGCTTAGTAGTCAAAGGTCATGGTAATTCCCTCCTTCTGCCTTTTCTTTCTTCGAAGGCAAAATCTTCACCTGGTGTTTTTGATTCATGCATTCTAATTATGATGGCTGCCATCGTCAGCCCTGTGGGTGACAGTAGAAATTCTGTGAGCCAAGAGCTAATACCACAGCTTGTTAAGCGACCATGTCAGACTGATTTTAGGGCCCATTTTGCAGTGCACCACAGGCCTATCTAAAAGCATCAGGAGCCTCCGTCTAGCGGGACAGACTCATTGTCTTTCTAAATGTCTCCTTCTGATAAGCAGATCCAAATATGGTTCATTCACTGTGGATTTGAAGGCACAGTAGGGAACTTGGCTCACAGGGTGGATACAACAAAATGCTTAATATTTTCTCTTGGTAGAGAGATAAAGAAACTCTTGCCAAGAAATATTCCAAGAAATATATATTAGTTATAATCAAAAGTTTGAAATTTAAATCAGAAGTAGTGGATAGCTATTCTGATATTAAAATAATGTCTCTCATCTGTGCAGAGAACACTCTGGGGTTGCGCCAGTTTTTGAATCAGATGAAAGTCACATAATGACAAAAAATATGTTTGCTGTTCATTGCTTCTTCTTTCAAATTATTTGGTTTTACTTCTAGTTCCCATCCCTGACCCATTTTATTCATATTTGAGTTAGGAATGCTTGCTACTTTACTAACTGTTACAGCCTATTCCAGAGTGTTTTACTTTTTGTTTATTCAAGAGTCATCAACTTTTAAATACTTGACATATCTCTCTCTCTTAAACTAAGTAGGCTAAAAGATAGTTTGATAAGAAAATGACTACTAGGTTGCACAGTGGAATGTAATTCTGAGTAAAGATGCACTTGTAATTTTTTCTGTGTCCCCTAATAATTTATTTTTAAATATATGAATACTGCTTTTTCCAGCTACTGCTTGTAGCAATAGCTATTTAACACATGTGATGTGATTGTGGTACACAGTCTATTTTCTTTAAAGGCAATGCTACACATTGCACAACTCTAATTAGAATGAATGGCTGTGATCCTCTGCACAGTTTCATGTAGATCTCTTTGGATAGCAGCCAGTGAAGGTCAGAGCATATCATTATGTTTATACGTAGGGCCCATTCATACGGCCATTTCAGCCCTGTGGCAACCACAATTTTCAAGTCCACCTGTGATAACTTACAGCTGTGTTGCCACAGGCTGATCTGGTTGTCTACATGCCAACACCATGTGCTCAACTAGTATAGGATGTCAGCAGTTACAAATGTCTGCCAAAACCCAATCTGTCCTGAGTTTAGTGCTTGGTGTCAGAATGTGCATGACTGGCTTAGTACATGGCAGCTTGGCTGCAAGTCAGTATAGACAGACTGAAAACCACAGCTGCCACATGCTTCCATGAGAATCAGTCCTTACTCCTGGTTCATCTCAAATCTCAAATCCAGCAAATCTAGCCTTTATTTTTGTAAATTGCTGTATTTTTAAAGAAATGAGAAAAATAATATTTTGACTACTTTATAGGAACAATAATAGGAACCCAGGAAATGTTAGCCATTAGTGCTTCTTACCATAGTACACAGTTAGTATGTTGTCTTTGAATCACCATAAATGTTGATGGCACATAGTCATCACTGAGGGCAAAACTACACGTTAAATGTGTCATATTCTGCAATTTTGCATGAATGAAATTCATGCTTGCTATCCTGGGAATGCAGTGTAAAGGGAAGGCAGGCTTATATATTCCATCCCCAGCCGTGATCAGAACAAAAATCCACCTTTGAAGCTATGAGCACAATAAAAAGGTTCCCATTGGTGGCAATGGCAACTTTTTAACTAATGCTTATAACTATTAGAAATGGGAGGGAGCAGTTTTCATTCCAGTTTCAGCTGGGGACATGTTCTGTGATCCCAGTAACAGCCACTGCCTCACATCTGTAATTAATTAAAGAATAAATGGATATATGGCTACACATTATGCATTCTTCATAACAGGCAGTGTGACCCAGAGTTTCACTAAATTACACTCAAAGTTATAAAGCATCTTATGACAAGGGACTGAAAGCATCTCTGTGCCTGCAGTGTTCTCTTATTTATCTCGCTCAAACTCTCAAACAATATCAGGGGTCCTGGTGAATTACCTAGTATTAGTAGTTTGTATGTGACATAAACAAGTTGTACACCGACCACGTTCCAGTTAGTATAAAACAGGAAATTATTTAGTCTGTTGTATACCAATCTCTATTTACTGATATCAAAATTAATGATACAATGGCTGGAAAATATAGCTTATATTTTACAAGCCCAAATATGTCTCTGAGACTCATGGAAAATCTTGTCCTACCCCAATATTAGGATTGTTAAGTACTGCAAAGGAAATACATGTGTGGCTTCTGTTTTCAGACATGTGGACCCTTGTCTGCCAAAGCAGAGGCTGCTTACCTGGGGCTTCAGGGGAGCAGTGGTTTGAGGTCTGCTCAGCCTGCTCCCAGAACCATCTTTGCTCTGACACGACTATTGGGAGAAGTGGAAGCCTCCCATAGCACTTGCCTGGTTTGGTGTAAAAGTTCAATTCAAATGGGCTAATCAGAGGTAGAGAAGGGGCAGAGCTAGGACAATGGACCTGGCCTCATTCAGTTAACTTAAATGCTAGCAATAGCAGGCTGAGGCCTTCTCAGATCGACACTGGATTCCCCCACTCTTCCACCATGCTTTCAGCATGCAGTCCTTGCTGTATTCAGGGCCAGGAATGATTTTTCCCCCTGCAGGCAAATTGGCCAATCTATAGGCTTTTTGCTTACCTCATAGCACTTGTCACAACTTTGGAGGATAAGGTTTGGGTTGCACCCCCTGGACACCTCTTAATGGGGTATCCCTGTGACTAACAATCTAGCTCAATGCCTTATCCGCCGAAGTTGTGACGATTGCTATGAGGTAGGCGAAAACCTGCAAGCTGGTCAATTTGCATGCAGGAGAAAATTCTTCCCTGGCTTTGAATACAGTAGCTGAGTAAGAAGGTCCATACGTCACTTTCCTGCTCCTCCACTGAGTGGACCCCTAATAGACTGGGTGGGTGGATAGAAAATCCAGTGACAGCCAGCCAATAGGGTGGCCTGCACCTGGCCACCCCCTAAAATAGTCTAGGGTGGGCTGGACACAGCCCCCTGCCACTGATTGCCTCTGCAGGCTCTGCATTGGCTCTGCAGGCACTGTCCACCCCTACCTGAGAGGCCCATTGCAGCCAGAGGTGGATGGCGCTAGGTGACCATCCTCTCTCCTGGCCATGCTGGATGATGGTAGCCTCACCAAACCCACTGCAACCACGCCATGCGGCAAACGTCCCCACCTGGAGTTTCAGATGAGCCGTTATTCTTGCAAGAGTTCATAGTATATTATAATATTAAAAGAAAAAGAAGGTCCATGTTTTGCAGCATAGGGACAAATAGTTGGCACAAAAGGCTTATATATTTCTTCTGAATATGATTAAAGTGCAGGTTCTCTTCCCTTATGTGTGTGCCATCCTGTGTGACTTTTGGGCCACTGGAATTGTGTAGGTAGATGCACCTGTGGACTGACCATAGTTCATCATAATGTAAAAGGTGTTTGCAAGAAATAGGATGTGTTTCATTCTCCGGGGTCGAGATCACTACTAAAGCTCTGCAGCTGAATCTGATCCACAGAGTTCAGGTTATTAGGTGCCTAACTTTTACAAAAAATGTATTTTGCCTCTGAAAACCTTTTCAGGGCTTTTGCTATCTGTATTCCTGTAATGGAACAATATGCATCACTGTCATCGGAGCACATTTCTTTGAACACCTAGGGAGGGCATATAATATACAAAGCTCTGAGGCATTCCTTGCAACAATGAAGACAAAATGCAAACAATGCTTAATGGATGATTCATGATATATCTGTATGTTGGGTCATGCTCTGCTCCAGTGCTTGTTCCTCGGCCTTCTATTTTCCCTCAGTTATATCTGCTGCTATAGATTTAATTTGATTGGCATTTTTAAGTTGTATAGCTTAATTTGCACCTCCTCCCCTGACTAATACACATATTGGAACGTAATTGTATATAAGTATGAATTTAGATATGATTCGTTGGTACAGATTTGTTAATAATGTTAATGCAGAAACATTACAGAACTGGTTTATGAATTAAAACATGAAATTAACACTGGTCAGAAATGGATTGACCCACCCATTCCTACTTTGTTTTAATCTACACATCCTAAAATAGCATATGGATATATGCAAGCAAACACATTGAATTTCAGTGCAGGAATCAAAGTAGAATACAGTGATGCCTCGCAAGACGAAATTAATTCGTTCCGCGAGTTTTTTTGTCTAGCGAATTTTTCGTCTTGCGAAGCACGGTGTCGGAAAAGTTTTGGAAAAGCTTCAAAAATCACCAAAAACCTCAAAAAATGGCTACCACACCGCGTTCTATGAGTTGCTCCTCGAAGTCAAGTCGCAACTGTATTAACGGTGTTAAGAAATAGGAAACAAACTTGCAAGACGTTTTCGTCTTACGAAGCAAGCCCATAGGGAAATTCGTCTTGCGAAGCAACTCAAAAACCGCAAAACCCTTTCGTCTAGCGAGTTTTTCATCTTGCGAGGCATTTGTCTTGCGGGGCACCACTGTATATTAGTCCCTTCATCTGGTTTAATTGCAGTTCTTTTCTAGCTGCTATGTTTAACTTTATAAACCGACATAGTTACATATAGGAAATCTTGGAAGTTCCAAAGTCCAACTTAGCACTATATACAGTGGTATCTTGGTTCTCAAATGTAATCAGTTCTGGGATACTGTTTGACTTTTGAAAGGTTCAAAAACTGAGACGCAAAGGGCTGGCTGCAAGTTCAATTGAGAAAACTGAAAAACTCGCAGCAGAAGCCATTTTCCTTCCGAGGTGTGTTCAAAAATGGAAGCATTTACTTCCAGATTTTCAGCATTCGAAAACAGAAACATTCAGCTTCTGAGATGCTTGAAAACCGAGGTACCACTGTAACAGGAAAAGGCACCACCTTCCCTATATATCTTCTTTTCTTGCTTTTTTGCTTCCAATCTCCCAAACTTGCCAGTCTTCCTCATGCCTGGAAGACAGAGAAAGAACCCTAGAATGGTTAAAACATAAATGTTGCTTTTATTGAGGCTACATTTTCATAATAATTGTCCAAACCTCTTTGTTCATTATAGGTGATTAATAGTCTGTAGTAAGAGGGAAAGTAGATGATTTCAGTGTCATGTCCATTGTGTCAGGTGATTTAGGAAGTCTCTCTGTTAGCGTTGTCATGTCCTGATTTTTGTATTAACCTTAAGGTTATGTTAACTTGTAAAGTAGCATGAATATTTTTTTGAGGTGCAGACTTGAATGAAGGGGGTTTCACGTTAATTCTCTCTTGCCAATGATAAATGGAGAAAGACAAAAACTATGCACAGGTGCTAGCATAAATATATTACTGATTTCTCATTATTTATTTATTTATTTATTTATGAGCAGCTGCAATTAGAGAAACTTGAAAGAAATGTTTATAATCCTCAAGGCTAGATTTGATTAATAAAGTGAGCGATAGCCTGCTGATTGTGAAATAAAAAGCTAAATAAATATATGTTGCCATGTTCAGCAATAAAGTAATAAGCACTTCACAGTAAGTGTGATTGGCATAAAACAATGAAGGGAATAATGTCAGGTTCACTCAGAAAACAGCTAACCGTCAAATCTGCAAAGCAGAATGGCTTTTTCAATAAATGTATCCTCAGTTTAAATCTGCTGAGATAGAATGGCAGAGATTCTAACAAATTATTCATGCCATACTTAAATTATGTCCAATCTAGTGCTGCAGTGGCATATTTATTTAATCAAAGCATGATCATTATTTGACAATTACTTTTACAAAGTTCCATAAAACCTGCTAGATAATATTTGTGCAATTGTATTAGCTAAGCTGTGCAAGCAACTGGTAATCCTGTACAGCTGTCCAGGAGACTAAAGAATCTAGAAAAGGTTTGCTGGAAAAAAACAAAACAGTACAGCTGAAGCATGAGGTCATTAGAGTTTAAGTTTAATGATGAGGGATTCTACTTGCAAGAGCCCACAGAAACTCATAAGAACTGCAGAAAGCACAGGAATACATAATACAAATACAGTGTAATTTTAGCAGCTTTGCTATATATGCCTAAGGAGTGTTACAACATATGGGCCACTATACTAGCTACCCTTGTGTGTTTATATGTAGGAAAGCAGATTATGAGGAAATAGTGCAGGTAACAAGGGGCAAGAGTCAGATTGAGTAGTTCATTCATTTATATTCAAGATGATAATTCTTACATACTCTTCTCCATCTTAAAGTAATTAACTGAAAAGTTTAACAGGGCTTATGCTTACCATTGATAATCTCTCCCCACTTCTGTGCTTTCTCAGAGAAAAAAGTGTGTGTTGAGTAAAGAATTTCTATGGCAAGTGCACTTCCCAGTCAGTGGTGGCTGGCTCCTCCCAAAAGTATGGGGAACTAAAAATCCCATTTCTCACCAAGACTGCAGCACCCGAGGGCCCTGCCAACCCAAAGCTGTTCCTTTGTGCTCTGATCCTGCCTGTCTGGTCTGATAGCTAAATAGACCCTCCACAGTCATAGGCACTATAACTCTGATTACAAGATGCTACAGACAAAGTAGGGGTGCGGGTGGCGCTGTGGGGTAAACCACAGAGCCTAGGACTTGCCGATCAGAAGGTCGGTGATTCGAATCCCCGCGACGGGGTGAGCTCCCGTTGCTCGGTCCCTGCTCCTGTCAACATAGCAGTTCGAAAGCACGTCAAGTGCAAGTAGATAAATATGTACTGCTCCAGTGGGAAGGTAAACGGCGTTTCTGTACGCTGCTCTGGTTCGCCAGAAGCGGCTTGGTCATGCTGGCCACATGACCTGGAAGCTGTACACCCAAGGCTACAAACTAAGTGCATGTTACAGATGGTGTTTGAGAACTAAGTGCATTTACTGCCGCAATACAACATTAATGCTAAGAAAACATGAGGTTGAGAAACAAGGGTCTTCCAGAACAACACAAACTGAGTACAAGGCAGGGATGGCATCCACCCCACCCCAAAAATCCTTTTAGTTAATCTACCCTGAAACTTGTAAATCCAACCCCAAATTCCTTAAAATTAATTTCACCCCCCGTTCCTCCTTCTGCTTCCTAGGAAACCTTTTTTCCCAAAATTAGGCTGCAATTTTGTGTATTTTTACATGGGAGTATGTTCCACTCAATTCAGAGGGACTTCTTTCAAATTGAGAGGCAATAAAAATCCAGCTGGATTTGCCCCACTTATCAATTTAGCAGCTGCATTGTGCACTAGCTGAAGCCTCTGGACCATCTTCAATGATAGCATTACATAGACACGAAAGCTTATACCCAGAACAAACTTAGTTGGTCTCTAAGGTGCTACTGGACTATTTTTTAATTTATTTCAATAGCTTTACATAGAGTACATTACAGCAGTCTAAGCAGGAGAACACTACAGTACGAACAATTGGGGCCAGGCTAACCTAGTTCTGGAATGGTCAAGTTCGGCAAACTAGCCTATAAACTCACCCCGTCCTCCACTAATCCTCTTTCAGTTCTGTTCAGATGCATACTGCTTGCCTCATTCTTTCGTGTTATAAGTAATAGTGACTGGGAGTGGCTGCCAGCACCACATAACACTGGTCCTGAGAGATCTGCATTGGCTCCCAGTACATTTCCAAGCACAATTCAAAGTGTTGGTGCTGACCTTTAAAGCCCTAAACGGCCTCGGTCCTGTATACCTGTAGGAGCATCTCCACCCCCATCGTTCTGCCCGGACACTGAGGTCCAGTGCCGAGGACCTTCTGGTGGCCTCATTGTGAAAAGTGAGGTTACAGGGAACCAGACAGAGGGCCTTCTCTGTAGTGGTGCCTGCCCTGTGGAACGCTCTCCCATCAGATGTGAAGGAAATAAGCAGCTATCTTATCTTTAAAAGACATCTGAAGGCAGTCCTGTTTAGGGAAGTTTTTAATATTTAATGCTGTATTGTTTTTAACACTCGACTGGGAGCTGGCCAGAGTGGCTGGGGAAACTCAGCCAGATGAATGGGGTATAAATTATTATTATTATTATTATTATTATTATTATTATTATTATTATTATTACATGTCCAAATCATGAATGGTAGTTACATCAAGCAACTTTGCAGAATTAGTCCCACATGGGAAATTTATCACGTTCATGTGCAGATTGAAAAGCCAATGAGGGGAAATATAATGGTGGCTTAGGGCCCACACCTACAAAGTTCAAAAGGATGGGTGGACTGGGTGTGGAGGGTGGGGCTGTAATGAACTGTTGGCACCATTAGTCAACTCAATCACAAATGGGCAAACTAGATATAGGATGATGGAGCTGCTGCTGCCTGTCATAATAGTCACTACAAGACTAAAAGCACTGATGGTTTGATTCTGTAAGGCAGGTGTATTGCTGGACTACAACTCCCATCATCCCTGGCCATTGGCCATGCAAGTTGGGCTGGTATGAGTCATAGTTCAACAACATTGGGTGAGGGCAAAGTTCCTCTGTCCTTTCCATAAGACAGTTCCCTCTGTTTTTCCATAAGAGTTGTTTCCTTCAAGCATGCAGATAATAACTGCATATTTCCATACTGTGGTAATGAACATTCTTTGGTGGACAAGAACATTTGATTTTTAATGAGAGATATCAACAGAATATATCTTCAGGAACCTGGAAAACTTCGGGTTAGTCCACCTGTATTTTCTAGGTTACATGTTTATCTGAGTGTTTTGACCTTGATTAAAATTTTTGAAGTTATATCTTCTACTTCAGTTGTTACATTCCCACTGAAGCATCCAGAATTGTCAATGCAGCCTGTTGTCTTACAATGAAAGCTGCTCAGTTTTCCAGGTGAGAAGCTTAAGTTTTGATAGTGCATACATGCTGTCTTGACACCAGGATGGCCGTTCCTTGCTTGGTTGTTAAATTATGGCACAAACACTTCTCATTGATCGCAATTTTAAAGCCACTTCAAGGCCCTGTTTCAGCCCCATGGTTTCACTGTTCCTGTACAATTGAGGAGAATAGCTTCAGTGATGGGTACTATTATGGCCATTGTATTCCTATGAGGTGGAATCTAAGCCACTTGTCTAAAATGTCTGAATTTCTTGCCATTCCTAAGGGAATTATGTAGCCTCCTATGATGCAAAACTGCAGCTCACTAGATGCCACACGTACTATGAAAACCTATTTGTCCTCAGAGGACTGTACATAGCTGTATGTGTTTTAACTATACCAATAGTTTGATTCAGAAGACAGATAGCATAAAAAGAATTATTCTTTTTGAGATTCCCTGAAGCCTGATCATTAAAGAATCATTCTCAAATTGTCCCAGAAAAAGAGCTAAGTAGCTCTGCCACTTATGCTATTTCATAGTATTATTTCTTTATGCACTTGTTTTCTGCCCAGTAGATTGATTGTTAACATGATACCAGTATTTTGTATTTTCACCTCAAAACCCACAGTGTGCAAAGTTTATTATGATCCACATTAAAATGGTTTATACATCATGGTTCTATGAATGAGTTTTATAAACAAGTACTGAACCATCAGAAAAATTTCATCTCTTCAAGCCATTCTTGCTGGCCTCTGGAGGCCCTAGCAAATGTTGACCAAAATCTGCTTTAAAAAAATGTTTGTCACAAAAAGATAGGTCTAATCAAGGGATGGACAAATCTGTCAATTTAAGTTTCTCTCACTTCTCACTTTCCAGTCTTCAGTTCAGTTACCCCATTATGCAAATTTCTCCTAATATGTACGTTTTTGCATACAATATATGCATTTTGAAGCATTTGCCCCTAATACAATACATCTGTGATTGTTATTTCCTTAAATATATTCATTTTGGGTGCATTGTTCCCTAATATATGCATTTGTGTATATATTGTTGGTTGGACAATTGCACAACAAAATTTGAAGAAGTGCAAAATATAAAATAATATCTGCCTTTTGGTTCACATTGTAGTCTGAGAAGGGCAAATTAGGTATGGTCACATTAAAATGTGAACTGAAGATATTTTTCTTCCCCTATAGCTTATCTGCATTTTGTTCCATAGATGTTTCTGTTCCCAAATCAACCAACTTTCTCTTTGCCATGGTGTTGATACATCTTAGGAGGCTGACCTTGGGGTGTATGGACAGACTTTGAATTGATTTGATCAGACTGAACCTTTTTCTTACTCCCTTAGGAGAAATGCCCAATCTGCAATGGCATAGTTATGACAAGTTTAAACTGAATATATGCATCCTCACATAAGAAATAAAAATAAATCCAACGATGTGAAAAATAGTCTTATTTTCAAGCACTTAAGTATTCTAACCATTTTGTATTGCTAAGGGATTGTCAAAAGTATGGTAAAACACACAAAGAAAGATACACACTAACTTGGTTCTTGGACAATAGGATGGTAGGTGTCAGTTTTTCTGTCCCCACACCTTTCTGTATCACTGAATGTGCAGTAGGGAAACTTGTCTGTTTTCAAAGAGTACAGATTGAACCACATGCCACATAGCTGTATGTTGTGTACTGAATGCCAATATAGATGCTGTAGATGTTCACTAATTTTCCAAATTAATCTAGTAGTGCATCTGTCCCAAATATAACTAGCCATGAACCTTGAAGATTTCATGGAAGAAAAATGAATAAATGTATAATAACAAATGTGCTTTTCATATAATATTGGACCACTGTTTTTTAAAGTTGTTAGCTGCAGTCGTAAATATTCCTATATGAGCAAGAAAAGTAGTAAGTATTGTAATGTGATGCCAAAATGTTCCAGAAAGCTATGCTTTCTGTTAAAGATGACCACCACTGGAGTTTGAAAATTGGAAACGGGCCTGAAGGCATGTTCCATATATTCTCTGCTGTAAAAAAATTCAAATATTGAGGTTTTGCCAATTTTACCCAGTTCTCTCTCTGCAAAATTCTAATTTTGAATCATTGATCTTCTAGTTAGAAGAATATTGATTTGCTCTTCAGCTTTAAATTATTATTAAAGCTACAGAAATACATGTGTATGTGTATCAGTGGATCAAATGAAAACGCCATCAAAAATTTAAGCTGTTTCCATGCACTGAGTTTCTGGGTCAAGTAAACCTTAATAGATATTTCACCAGAATTGTCAGATTACAAGCCCTTGTAAGCCTGAAGAAAGTATTCTACATTAACAGTAGGAAACCCGCTTTAAGCTTCGTTTCAAACGCTTTGTTTGTTGTCATTTTCCATCAATTTATCTGTAAATAAT
The DNA here is from genome assembly GCF_965113315.1 of Podarcis vaucheri. Taxonomy (NCBI): domain Eukaryota; kingdom Metazoa; phylum Chordata; class Lepidosauria; order Squamata; family Lacertidae; genus Podarcis; species Podarcis vaucheri. The sequence goes on from NC_138767.1 coordinate 51,036,358, forward strand.
GTCTTGGCAGAATGTTTGTAGCTTTTCTGGAAAGCTAAAATCCCCAGATTAAGACATGTTTAAAAGGATCCATTCAGGTGTCCTGTAAATCACTGTCAGTAACAGAAACATTTGCATGTCAGACACATGCAAATGTTTGTTTTATTTGTTTGGTTTGGTTAATTTACTACCCTTATCTGTAAAGCTCGGACAATCAGAGTATTTGGTATTGTAACGTGTTTGGTGCTACCCCATGCATGCGTTATCAGAAAGCAGGTCCACTATATCCAATGAAATTTATTTATGAGAGACGCGGGTGGTGCTGTGGGTTAAACCACAGAGCCTAGGACTTGTCAATCAGAAGGTCAGCGGTTCGAATCCCCACGACGGGGTGAGCTCCCGTTGCTCGGTCCCTGCTCCTGCCAACCTAGCAGTTCGAAAGCACATCAAAGTGCAAGTAGATAAATAGGTACCGCTCCGGCAGGAAGGTAAACGGCATTTCCATGCGTTGCTCTGGTTCACCAGAAGCGGCTTAGTCATGCTGGCCACATGACCCGGAAGCTGTATGCCGGCTCCCTTGGCCAATAAAGCGAGATGAGTGCCGCAACCCCAGAGTCAGTCACGACTGGACCTAATGGTCAGGGGTCCCTTTACATTTTCCTTTATGTGTATTTATGATTACAGCCTGACAGTATATTCCCTATATAAAATGAACCTTCCAAAGGTCCTGATCATTTCCGAATTGACCTATGTGTGTTTATTTGTTTTGTTTTATTACATTTCTACCCCACATTCTTCTATGACTGAAATCAAGGTGGCCTCCATAGGTTTTCCAAATGCTCTCCCATCCAGTCAGTGATGAGGGCTAGACTTGCTTAGCTTTAACACTCCATTCCAATTATATTCATACTATTCATACAGGCACCTCCTTCATAAGTTACTCAAAATGTACTTATTTTATACTTGGATATCAGCGCCCAAGTACAAAATGTACTATGGGAAGCAAGCTTGGGGAGGGTTGGGGATCTTTTTTACTACACGTTCTATATCCCAACAAACCACTGTTAAGTTTTTTCCTTAACACTATTTTTATTTCCCTGCTCAACTTAATTTGATACCGTACTGGAAATATAATTTACCTACTGGGCTAGTATTTTCCCTCAAGAACAGACAGCACAATGTAGAAATGTATTCTAACGTTAATCAAGGATGAAAAGGGACAGAACAAGCTGCCCTTGTAGCCATTCAATAGAACTGTGTGTTATATGTTCAAGAACTGTAGTCGAGTGACATCCAATAACCCTCCTGGGGAAAGTGACAGTATGAGACTAGGATATGTTTGTGGCTAACAGGATACAAAGAGCAGACTTTCTCTTCCTAATGTAAACAGGTTCAACCTAGGTATAGTACAGTATTTCCCAGGGGAATCACCTAAATATTTTAACAAGAGAGCTGTAGAATGAGGACAGAAAATCCACCACTGACTTCCAGTGTCTAACCACAGATAAAAAATTGATTACTATTCTGTTGGCTTCAGAAGTTTCCAGATAACGATTTTTATTTCTAAGCTGCGGCATGACATTGAAAGTGTAAGCTGGTGTAATACCACCTATATTTTACTGGCAGTCCACAACAAAATCAATATGCCATATCTCTCCATTCACACTCTTTCACAGAGCAACATATAAAGCAGTCAGTTTTAGTTATTCATTTATAGATAAACCAGGAACTGGAACGTACACATGAACTCTCTCCTAGGCAGGCGTATGTTATGCTTTATGTTTATAAGATTACAGGCTGTGCAGTGTAAAACAACAATAGCAATAAAGTCCAGGATGTAAACATAAACATTGCTTAACAATTGGCCACAGTTATATTTATAGCATAGAACAGTAACTCATGTTAAAGCACTGTTAATTGAAAAAACAATTCCACAGTGAAATAATCTACATAACTTAATTTGAAGAATGAAGAAAGCCTTTACATGGCTTCCTCTAATAACAAACTCAGGGGTGAGTGCAAACAGGCTTAAAGTCAAAATGGTGCCCCTGACAACAAAGAGGGAGGAGTTAGTATGACCAGAGAAAACTTGTCGTTTGCAAAACTCAATATATATATATATGCTAATATATATATATATATATATATATATATATATATATATATATATATGGTTTTGGTGTCTTCGGGTGTCTTCCCGTGTAAGAGTCGGGGTGTCTGTGCGACGTTTCGACGAGGTCTCGCTTTCGTAGATTTTCACGGGTACAGGAATGCAGGTTTTGGTGTCTTCGGGTGTCTTCCCGTGTAAGAGTCGGGGTGTCTGTGCGACGTTTCGACGAGGTCTCACTCGTCATCTTCAGGCTGGTGCTTTCGGCTTCTTGTTACTGGAACAGAGCAGAATCTGGTGTTTGAGTTCCTATAAATACTGTTGAGGGGTGTGGTGTATAGCCTCCAACGTTCTGGGCAGAGAGGAAGTTCCTAAAAAGAAACACCCCCCAAAAACCAAGACACAGAAGAAAACAATGGCATGGCCCTCCTTCCTTATATCAAGGGCACTACAGACAAAATCAGCAAAATCCTCCATAAACACAATATCAAAACAGCCTTCTGCACCAACCAAAAAATAGCCAATATCCTCAGAAACCCAAAAGACAAAATCCAGCTGGAAAACCAAGGGGTCTATGAAATACCCTGCAAAGTCTGCCCAGCCACGTACATTGGACAAACAAACAGACGAATAAATGCACGTATCGCAGAACACAAGAATGCCGTCAAAAAAGAAGAAAAAACTTCCTCTCTTTTCCAACACATGAAAGAAACAGGACACGAAATTAATTTTGCAGATTCCAAATTGCTCTTTAACATGGAACATCACCGCAAGAGAATAATCATGGAAGCCATCGAGATAGAGAAACACCCTCACAACATGAACAAGCGTGACGACACGTCCCGCCTGCCAGACATCTGGAAATTAGCCCTCCCCACAAAAACCGACACCAGAACCAGAGGCACACAGAACGCCGTCACCAATCAACCACACCAGACCCAAACCCAGACCCTCTCCACAGACATATTACAGACTCCATCCAGTAGCCAAACTATAGTGGCACCTCCGAATGCTGCACCCCCCTGCAATCCCTACACAGATCTGGCTGGCACAAGGCACAAAACCACAGCTCGCCCCTATACACGAAGCCAAGCCAGAGCACAACTAAATGCAGCACAGCCATCTTCTCAGAAAAACTCTTCACAAGCTCAAGAGGTCAAGACACAAAAGCTTTAGCAACTAATCTACACTTAATGACCCACCCAGTGGTATTCAGAATATCACTCATGAAATCACTCAAGATATCCCTCAAGTAATTAAGGAACAAAAGAAGAAGAGGCACACTAATCTAGGAACTTCCTCTCTGCCCAGAACGTTGGAGGCTATACACCACACCCCTCAACAGTATTTATAGGAACTCAAACACCAGATTCTGCTCTGTTCCAGTAACAAGAAGCCGAAAGCACCAGCCTGAAGATGACGAGTGAGACCTCGTCGAAACGTCGCACAGACACCCCGACTCTTACACGGGAAGACACCCGAAGACACCAAAACATATATATATATATATATATATGCAGGGTGAGTCCTTTAAAAGAGGCCCCATGGAGTACACATGTTCCACGGGGCCTCTTTTAAAAGACTCACCCTGTATTTTAAAGTAACTAAGGTGGCAAAGAAAGAAAAGAACATACCTATGTTGCCAGAGTTGTGAATGGAACAATTCCATTACACAACTAATTTCATGACTACCAGCAAAAGTGTATCATGATTTTTTGGCTGCAAAGCTAAACATGCTTACAGACAGGTAGTGCCACTGAAATTAATAAGAATCAATTGTGCGTAAAGAGTTTCAAGATTAGAGTGTAAATTAAAATGGATCAAAATGTCCATGTATGCTGGGGACATTCAGGTATAGCCTGAATTATGGCGCACATTTGATGCCTTGCTTAAAATAATTATCTGTTTGTGGTTATTAATCGTGATTTCTGTCAGTCTCATTGTGCATGGACCCAAGTGCATGCATTTTGTTTTTCCTCTAACAATAGGTATAACATGAGAGGAAATTGCAATTCTGTCATAGGGACAAATGGGTAAAGGGCAATTCTGATGAAACTGGTGAATTAAGAAGCAAATGGATTCATATTAGCATACAAGGCAATTCCATATTTTGCCGCAGCACCAAGGAAAAGGCTTGACACACACGTACCAGGGGGAAAAAATCCATCTAAGACCTGCTGTCGATGTGACTGATGAAAACAACTTGACATTTAAGTATTTCAACTGCCAGTTTATCACATGAGTGGCTCCAGTGATTAGTTTCTTAGCAGACACTAACAAAGACAGAAACTGAAGGGACTCATGTACAGCACTAAGTAAGTTGCAAAGGGAATGTTGACATGCACACATTTGCTGAGATGGTGTGAAGCTGTGTGTGTTTCTATGTTGCCAGCCAACTGATGGCAGGAAAACACCTGTCTATAGTAGAGTGAGTTGATAATGTTTATTTTGCAAAACCTGCTTTTCCCCTGTGGACTTACAAATATATGTGTGTGCATTGAAATTTCAAAACCAATCTACACCTATAAAATGCATTGCAGTAATGCTATATGGCTCAATGCCCTCCCTTAATTTAAAGGCTTCAACATGAATCCACTTGACCTAGGTTTTAGCCTTAGGCAATGAAATTATTGGGTGTACTGGAACACTGCTACTAACAGTGTTTGGTACTGCATTGGAGGTCAGGCACGGTTGTCTTTGTAATCCTTTTGTAATTCAGGAAGTCTTCTCTATGTTCATCATACTGCCCCAATATAAGCCTTCCTTGGGACGCGGGTGGCGCTGTGGACTTAGCCACCGAGCTGCTGGGGCTTGCCAATCAGAAGGTTGGTGGTTCAAATCCCCCGACGAGGTGAGCTCCCGTTGCTCGGTCCCAGCTCCTGCCAACCTAGCAGTTCGAAAGCACGCCAAAAAGTGCAAGTAGATAAATAGGTACGCTCCTGCAGGAAGTAAACGGCATTTCCATGTGCTGCTCTGGTTTCAGTGTTCCGTTGCGCCAGAAGCGGCTTAGTCATGCTGGCCACATGACCCAGAAAAACTGTCTGCGGACAAATGCCGGCTCCCTCGGCCTGTAAAGTGAGATGAGTGCCGCAACCCCAGAGTCATCTGCGACTGGACTTAACTGTCAGGGGTCCTTTACCTTTATAGTCCTTCAGTACTCTAAGCATGGGTGAAATGGTAGACTGTCACCCACTAGACTGGATGAATGACCAATTACTGATGCACCACCCTGCACTGCAGATTACAGGCCAAGAATGCTGGAGCAGGTGGTCCTTGGTCTGACCCGGCCAAGTCACTTATTTCATTTTGAGAAAGAGGGTGAAGATACTGCGTAAAATGTTAAGAGATCCCAAGCATGTGTTTGTTTCTTTCCAAATGTAAAACACATTACTGGACCAGGGGGTTCTAACAAGGAGAAGCATAAGTTGAAGACTGATACAAAGAATTATTTCCCTCCTATAGCTTTGGGTGAGCTTCTTGTTAAAAGCTGTGTGTTTAGCAACTGGAAAAGCTAAACAGTCCAAGAAAAGCTACCACAGTCCAAGAAACTCTGAGAGCAGTATCTGAGCTGCTAGTAGCTGTGGGTTCCAATAACACTTTTATTTTGGGCTCACAAATTTTCTGCATTATACAAGTAGCAATTACTAAGTGCATTAACCTTTTGCATCCAGTGACAGCAAGCTTTGAAATGCTTGAATGCACAGTCATTTGAGCATACACAGATGCAGGATATTACCAGATGCTGCTGCCACTGCCTCCTCCTCCCAAGTTAATGTCAGCTTTACAAGAATAGTACCCATTCTCTTTCCAAACTGTCCATCAGGGTATAGGATGGCATATAAAACATGGGTTAAATTTCCCAGTGCTTAAATGCATGAACAGATCAAGGAGACATGCCTGAAACACATTACAGCTCTTTTCTTTAATGATAAATAATAAGATATGTCTCACCAGAGCTTTTTTCCTAGAAAAATAGGTGCCAGTACTCACCATGAAGTTGTCACAGTAAGTGCCACACTTTTTAACAACAACATAAGAGGTACTGGTACTGCATACCCTTGAGTAACCCGTGGGGGGAAGCACTGTGTCTCACTCAGTCTTTCTCAGAATATAGTATACTGCAGGACTTTTTTTTCATCTCCCAGGTTGGCGCCATTGTCATTATAAGAGAACAAGGAAGGTGTTCATGGTGAGTTCCAGCACCTCTTTTTCTAGAAAAATAGAACTGGTGTACTACTTGTTATGAATTATGAATTACTGGAATAACCATTCTCTTAGAGCAGGGGTAGTTAATCTTTTTCAGGCCCAGGGTTGCATTGTCATTTGGTCAACTCATCAGGAGTTGCATGTCAAAGTGGGAATGGCCTTTTAAAAATGTTTATTTTTAAAAAATGGGGGACTGGAAGGGTCACAAAAGCTTTTGGGCACAACAGAATCACAGTAGGGGATCCGCAGGGGAATGTATGTTAAGGGGTTAATGTGCATAACTAGCAATTGTACACATTCAACAAAGCTCATGGAGAATATCCTTTCATCAAGAGTGAATTGTGAACTTTTCCTAGTCAATATACGTAATCCCCAACCAGTCTTGGGGGATGTATGTATAGTGACTGAATTTTGTACATTCAAGATTCCCTCTTTGTGAAGGGATTATGTGCTCATTCTCCATGAGGCCTGGTGAATGTGCACAATTGCTAGTTATTATGCACTTTAACCACTCAACATACATTCTGACACATATCCAATTTGGGGCACCATTGGGGGATTCATAAAACTCCACCCAAACCTGTGTCTGAAATTTTGGAAAGCTGATGCCAATAGAGACCAGGAATTGGGAACCTTTCTCATCACAAGGACCACATTTCTTTCTGGGTAAACTTCTGGGAGTCACATGCCAGTGATGGCCAAAACAATAAATATGCATTTTACCATTGTACAGAAGGCTAGTTTTTACACACATGTGCACACCCCTCCATCCTTCATCCAGGCAAGACATATGATAGCCAGGCAAAAATTATCAAGTATGGTGCAAAGCAGCCTTGGCAAGGGGAGTTATATGGCAATAGGGTATGTAGTGTGGTGGTGGCTACTCCTGAGGGCCTTATGTGTCCTTAGCCTGAAATTCCCCATCCCTGGTTTAGACAATACTGAGCTTGATGATCTGACTCTGTATAAGGCAGCTTCCTATCTTGCTATCTGCTGTTCTTATCAGATTTTTTTTCCATCTTCCAATTCATTTTTCCAAGACCCAAGTCCATTTTTTTCAACCAAGGCAACTGTTCACTGTTCACAGTCACACTCACCAACATTGCTAATTCTACAACAGAAACTAAAACTACAATTCAGATTATCAATAGCACATCTGGTTTTGTTTATTTTAATGTTGAAAATAAGATACAGAGGGATATCAGTTAAAGAACTGTATTGCTAACTTGTAAAAAAAATTATTTGTCTTCTTACTGCATTTTAAATTTCATGCAGTTGGTTTATTATTCCAAATGGCTTTAGGTCTCTGTTGCTTTTTCATTTATGTAATAATTTATACCTCTACATACATAATGTTCCATTTCTGACTGAACAAATCTGCAAAGGTTTGAATGACTCTTTAATTGAAATTGAGAGGAAACTCAAATGGCTATCTATCCACTGCTACACTTTTGACAAACAGTTATTCTCCAGCCGGCACAGTTTTAACCTCCTACGCTGACCAGCATAGAGTGTGTAGAGAAGAGAAATGAGGGTTTCTAAAAAATTCAAGGAAATGTAGAGTGTGACAGAGAGGAGGATGCTTGCTTGTAGTAAAGGAAGAGACCAAACATGTTTCTCTCTTTGAAAGTAATCATGAATTGCAAATAGTAAAAGCAGTCTCAATTCTCTGAGTGCCTGTCCTTATGTAGCTAAAACAGCAACATTCTCTCTCTCTCTCTCTCTCTCTCACACACACACACACACACCCGCGGGATGTGTCAGCAGCATCAGGGAAGTCACAAGGTTTGCAAAAATAGAAAAAAGTGTATTGGGGTGGAGTATTTTTAGGGGAGAATCCTTAAATGGTGGAAACTGCGAAAACTGCCCAATGAAGAATGAGCATGGTCATGGAATATGAACTGTTTGGAAAGAAATGAGAAACTAGGGTAGGGAAATAGACTGGAGTGATTGGAAACCTTAAACAGCAATGCCCCACACTGCAATATTTTATTGCAGGCATCACTTGTTTATGTTAGGATTCTTGCCCCGTGCTTGCAGTCATGGAATTGTTTTTTAGCCCATGACGATGTATGTTTTCATTCTACATAGGGGGAAGTGACGGAGACAGGATGTTTTGTTTTGCTATGTTCCGTGATGATATTGTCCTTCGTTCTTTCTCTTTGCTGCTGAAGAGGAAGGAGCTGAGTCAGGGGTGCTCCGAGTGTATTATATGTAAATAAAGTAGTTTAGCCAAAATGCTGTGCTACTGAGTCTGTCACACAAACTGCCAACACTATGCTAGTCCTAAAGTGTGTTGATGCTTCTTGGTATCAGTTGCTGTGATGTTTAGGTTGGAGAAGGAAGGTCCTGAACGACCGACCAGGAGGTAGAGAACATGCCAGTTGGGCATGTGTCTCTATCAGATGCTTACTCGCATGTAGGACGATCCTGACAGTTTATACTATATTGGCCTGAATATAAGCCTCCCCTTCTTTCCAAATTCTGACCGTGAAAAGCTAAAGTGCAGTTTAAATTCATGACCTTACAAAAACTGGCTTTTACAATAGCGCTGCTGAAACAGACATACGGTAAAACAGAAGAGGTGTGTGTGCCTGTGGAATTTTAAGGGAGCAGCTTATAATCAGGTATTGTCTTTTTTTCTTTTTTCCTCCTTGAATTTTAAAGGTGTGCCTTATATTCAGGCCAAAACAGTAATTTACACAATGACAGTTCAAGCCCGGCTCAAAACTATTCTGCTTCATCTATTTATAGAGATCAGTGATCAGTAAATTGCCTTCCCAAGATAATATGCAACATTCCTTTTCATACCAATCAAAACTATAAATATTACTATGAACTATAAATAGAACTATAAATAACAATTATTATTTTACATTGTGATGTAAAATTGAAAGTTAGGCAGGAGCCAAAATTGCTAATAATGTCCGTGTTTTGTTCTTGAAACACTGAAAAGATGTAACTTACTACCAAGTGCTAAAGTAACATAGTGTCATGGAGACAGATGAACAGTAATAGGTCAAGACAGTTATGAGATTTTTGTGATTCTCTATCATAGAAACTTTTCCCTTTGTAAAATCAGTGTGAGGTATGGTAAACTTAACAGAAGCTTTAAAACCAAGTACAAATTGAAGAGAAATTTGCTTCCTATGAGGAATAAATACAGTGCTGTTTTTCTAGAAAAAGAGGTGCTGGAACTCACCCTGAATGCCGCCTTCGTTCTCTTAAAATGGCAATGGCACCCACCAGAGAGGTGTTGGAACCACCCCAGAGGTGCCAGAACTGAGTTCCAGCTAGTTCTGGACATACCTACTCAGGTTTACTATTGAGTCCAGGACTATAAGGATGTATAAGGAGGTTGATTTTGAAATGTAATGAAGGGAAACTACAGCCAAAGTAAATGTTGGAAGAGTTAAACAAAAGTAGGAATGAATGACCTATAACTGTGTTTTCCTTTTAGCATTGGGAAATGTTAACATTGCTCATAACAAAAAAGTAAGAAACTGTTAAAGAAGTGTTCCTCTGTAAATTATACTCAGAAAGTAGCAAAGGAGGAAAACAAGGAAACTTATGTAACACCCGAGGGTAGTTCAAAAACTGAGGGAGAGAAAGCAATCAGCTAATATATTTCAAGTACAAATTAGGAACATGGCAAAGACTAAGAGGTCAATCTGCAGAATATTTTAAATGAGCTTTTCTCACAGACTTCAGTCTACATAAGAAGAATTCACTCATGGGTCCACTTTGAAATGTCAGATCGTTGAGATACAGGCTTCACTCATATTTTATGGGTCCTGGTGGAATCACCCAGTCTGGATTCAAAAACAGGAGGCTGGCAGTGGCTGCATCAACAGAATCAGAATAATAAGGGATGTAAGACAGAGAAGCTTGAATCTTAATTCTTGCATGAAGAACCCAAGTATGGTCTGGTACATTTGATTCAGGGAAGAGGACACTACCATTCTGGGGATTATTGATTTATGTAGCCAGTGTACATGGCATCACTGAACATTAACCATTTTAGTTGTACTGCGGATAGTTCTGAGCATCGAAATGAACTGTAGGAGCACATTGTATGTCTCATTTGAAGTATAAACTTGATATCTGTAGTGGAAGGAATTAAGGCACATGCATGGGGAAAGCATCTATCTGAAGCAGGGATCCTGCTCCCCACTCATGGAGGCTCCCCACTTATTTTAGAACCCAGATTTTTCAGGAATGCAGAGCCATTCCAGGAAGACTGCATGATAAATGTATCATAACTGATCAAAAAATATAAACAGAGATACAATCTTCCAGTTCCTCTTCAAATATCAGTATATTACTATACTCAAGTCAGTTTGTCTACCCACACAGAGTTGGCTTGTCAGTTCTATCACTAGTACAAACTGAAATTCACAGAGGCCTTGGTTCATTCTTAAAAGCAGGCTCAGTATTTGTGATACAGCATTTACTTGTCTGAACAATAAGGTAAAGGTTAGGTCCAGTCGCGGATGGCTCTGGGGTTGCATGCTCATCTCGCTCTATAGGCCAAGGGAGCCGGCGTTTGACCGCAGACAGCTTCCGGGTTATGTGGCCAGCATGACTAAGCCACTTCTGCCGAACCAGAGCAGCACAGGGAATTTATCTGCTGTTTACAGGCTGTATATTTCTGCCACATTGTTTCTAGAGTTTCTGGCAAAGTCATATCAAGTCAGATATGGAGAGTATATTTGGGGCTCAAAAACGTCCAACTCTAATAAGAGGCAAGCTTGTTACTTAGCTGGTTTTGATCTTGATAGGATTTGGGCAGAGGACTTGATGCTGTCCAGTCAGACTCCTGTCTGTCCAGATCCCCATGCTCATTTTTTGTATGTCCTTTGCCCATCTTCCTGAGGAAGGATGGAGGGCAGATTCTTGTCTTCCTGGCTCCTCATGCACTGCCACAGTAGGCTATGTAAATAAAAGGCAGGGTGCAAGGTGTTTGTGGGAGTAGTGGGATGCCAGGGAGGGTATTTGGGAGATAGGGAGGCCTGGTAGAGACAGCCCTCTACAGTTCCAGATTGGCTTGGGAAATGCTCCCAGTTTTTCTGATTTTTTGGTGGGAGGGGAATTCATATTATGTCTTCGTGAATCTAGGTTCTGAGTTGATCAGGAGAGTTACAACCATGGACTTGTCTCTTGTACATAGTTATTTCTGTTATCTTGCTCCATATATATATATATATATATATATATATATATATATATATATGCAGGTTTTGGTGTCTTCGGGTGTCTTCCCGTGTAAGAGTCGGGAAGAGTCGACTCTTACACGGGAAGACACCCGAAGACACCAAAACCTGCATTCCTGTACCCGTGAAAATCTACGAAAGCAAATATATATATATATATATATATATATATATATATATATATATATATATAGTTGCTTTCCCACGGCAGCTAAGAAAATCACATTACACCTAACAATTACAATAAATCAATACTGAACTATTTCAAACACAGCAACCATGTTTAGGAAATAATTCTTGTGTAAAACTGGAGAACTGGTCTGTACATCTGCTATAGGCAGTTCTTGTTCTTTGATGACAGGAGCACTGATGGCAATGGAGGCTGGATTTGGCCCCTTTCTCAGCTGTTGGCAGTTAATGTCCTATGGCAATATCAATGCTTTCTGCTTTATGCCACACAGCATGTGTTCTGTCAAAATAAAATAATTAATTTGATACATATTTAAACCACTTAAAAACAATTCTAAGTGCCTAACAACAATAAACATAGTAAAACTTTAAACAAATTTTCAATGAGATTTAAAAACAGATGTAACCAAATCATGTCTGGATATGCTCGTTCAAACAGAAAAGTTTTCAGCAGGTATTTAAAGCAGTATAATGAAGATACCTGCCTAATGTCAATAAGCAGGGAGTTCCAGATCACAGGTTTTGCCACACCAAAGAAAGACCCCTTATAAATGCAGAATAAACAAATATGACACCTGTAAAAGTGCAAGTTTCATGTAAGGGTTAAGATGATCCCTGTGATTAGTCAGATAAATGAACAATTGTTTTTCCTAAGAGGTTCTATTTTTTTAATTCTGTTGCTCTGCTTTGAGAATCCTCTTTACCCAAACAGATTTGAAATTTCCACATGCTTGGCAAATTATCAGTGTTGTCTGTGTTCTTGCTAAACACCAGCTGAAACAGATTTAAGGATTATTTCTGTGATGTGTGCACATAACTCCCATTAAATGGACAGACTCATGGTTGACAGACTTGAAATTGAATCTCTTTCCAAATAAATATAATATATATATTATAAAAATTCTTCTTCATCCGGATATAAGAAGGTTCAATTTCAGGTCTGTCAACCATGTCCCTGTCCATTTAATGGAGGGTATGTGCACAACACTCAGAAAATAGATACTTATATCTGTATTTTGATTGGCTGAAGCCCTTTAAATAATTTATATATGAATGTAATCACAATATTTCTTGCCTGATGAGCTTCTCGTCTTGATTCAATGATGAGGAAAAAAACCAATACACTAAGTTGTTGATAGTAATGCCTGGGGAAAATATTCTGCACTAATACATTCCTACTGCAGGTATTGGAATTCTTGAAAAGTTTCAAAAATTGAAATTATGAAACCACTGAAGGAAACTATTGCATGTAATCACCATACTCTTTTTCTCACAGCTTGACTCTATGACAGTTTGATGGGTTTATTGCAGTTGGCATGGATTGCTTTGGCTAAACTAAATGGCAGCTATCTCACTTGCCCTTGATTGTGCTCAGATTAATCAAAGGCTTTTGAAGTAATGGCTTTTTGTGTCCAGGGTAAGAAACATTTATTTTGTAGATGGCTGCATTTTAAATAAGCATAGATATTTGAAGACATTTGTATGCAATGGTACTGAAATTCTGTTAGACTTACACTTTTAACAACATGAGAACTAAAAACTAGGATGGCTGCTTTGTGCGACAGTTATACTTTCTATCAAAGGCTGCAACTGAACAAGCTATGTGTTTAGTGTTGCTTTATATGTGCCGCTTGTTAAGGCCAAAAAGTGGTATAATTTATAAAATATTTTAATTAATTATTATTACTATTGTTAGTAGTATTACATCATTTATACACTGCTTGACTGTAATCAAACCTCAAAGCAGTTTACAAAAAGAATAAAACAATATTATCAGTTTTGTTTTACAGTTGTGTGATTTGTGCTCATTCTGTATTGTGATGGCTATTGGCTATAAACAATAAAATCTATTAAAGTGGCTGGTTAAAATCAGCAATAAACAAAAGGCCAGGTTAAAATTCATGAAAACATCTACATATCTTTATAAATAAACCATAAATCTGTACATGTGCAAAAAGGTCTAGCATAGTTCATGGATCTCCCTAACTCACACTAGGTCTCTAGAACCTAGAGGTCCCTAGAGGCCACCTGCAGGGAAAGGAACTGATGATACCAGTGACCACAGTAAGGGGTCACTGGTATCATCAGTACCTTTTCCTGCAGGTGGCCAGTGGGTGTATGAGCCTCTACACAGGCTTATGACATTGTACTTGCTAGTCCTCATCTTATATTCCATTTCCAATATGAACCCAGAACCACACTGGTTGGAGGGGGGGGCTTCCTAAGACTGTTCAGGATTTTATTTTTGACTTATTTTACTGCTTAAAGAGATGTAAAGTGCAAAACTGTATTTTACGCATCTTAATTAGTAAGCTTTAAAATATCTAAGTATTCTCCTTAAAGCTTCAACAGTTGGCATTCAAATAAATTTACAGTAGTATAAAATATCAGATATTTTATAACAACACATTATCTGTGTATCAAAAATCAATAGTACAGCTTTTACATTGCTTATCATTTATAGGTAAGTTAAACTGTGAGGATCTTTTTCCATTGTTGCTTTATGAATATGCTTCAGCTTTTCAAGGATTATTCAGAGCATTTTCCCTGTCTTTCCATTGAAATTAGAATGCAAATCTTCATTATTAACTCTGTTACTTTAGTACTAGTGGAAATTCCAAGGAAGGGTGATCATTTCACTGCTGTGTTACATTGCAATGACATTTGTTACCTGAACATTCCTGTGGATCCTGAAAACTATGCTAGCATGGCGAATGTTAAATTATCTTTCTGCCTTGCAGTTTGAGGTCCATATCAGGAAAGGCCACACTTTTAAGAAGTTTATTTCTTTATTGGCAAAGCATTCGGTTACATCAGCTCCTAAGCTGCACATCACCCCTGCTAACTAACTGCCTAAGTGAAAAACTGCCTCTACAGCTCTGGGCTCCAACCGGGACAATTGGAGCAACAACCTTTTAGCTTACTTAAACCCCCTTGTCTGATGGGGTATGTACAAGCACCCTATGACTCTTCCTGAGTGGCAGCTTCAGTTGCTACCATCACTTTGAGGCCCCCCTTGTGCGTGGAAACAGTGGAGGGGGGACCAGGGAGATTCCAAAGATACAACTGTCTTTGGGACCAATGTAGCATTTTCCACCTTTGAGACTCCTTACAACTCTTTTCCAGGGTCTTTGGCTGCCCGGTCTCTTCACCTTGACTCCCCTCTAACACCCTCCTCCCAGCACCTGCCTCATGGGCGACACAGAACCCTACAAATCTCAGGCCCCTTCCTCCTTCCCGGACAGTAACATGGAACTGGCAAAAGTTCCCTCCCACCTCCATGGATGAGCACAATGCATTTCTACAGGAAACCCCCCTAATCAATAACGCAGAAAGCCCTGGTGCAGGTGTGCCATGATGATGTGGCAAGGTATATTACTGCTCTTTGGTACTATGTTCATTGAACTATTGCACTGTTAGCCTCATTTGATACAGCTCTAGTTATTTGCACTTGTATTCTGTCCCACTGGACCCATAATTATTTCTCTTCTCTTGAGTCCTCCTAATTTGTAAAGATATTGACCTGTAATTGACCTCATTACTCTCATCCCTCCAGTAAAGCAATTTAAATTTTCTACAGATCTGTTAAAATATACTGTCCGTTTCAGCACTGTTGAATGTCCTACCTGTTTCTTACTTAGAAATTGGTTAAATTTTCTCTGATAATAGTCAAACCAAAGAAACTTTGCTAATAAGAGCTCATTAATAAATAATATGGGAAGCAAGACAGAGCAGCAAGTAGTGAAAATAAGACTGAATAATCAGTGTCAGCAAATCATAAACATAACGTATCACTGCAGCCAGCATGGTCAGTGGTCAAGAGTGATGGAAGATGGAGTCCCACAATGTTGTTGTTTTTAAGGACAGTGCAGGTTCACCATATCTGATGTGGCAGGTGGACTGAAATAATCCTTCATGTGGGATCCGCATAAATATATTGCAGTTTAGGACCAGATTACTTGATGGACCACCTCCACCCTTATGAACCTGTGCCATGAGATCTGCTTCAGATGTCCCTTTTTATGCCTGTCATGGATTTAGGTTGTCAGGCATGAGAGATGACCTTTTAGGTGTGATTTTAATGGGCTTTTAAAGCACAGCCTGCATTTTCTTGATGGTTTTATGATGATTCTCTGGAAACTATATTTAAATCAACTAAGCTACAGTAAACTTTTATATTCAGTCAATCTGTGATGTTTTAAGTAGTGGTTCTATTTTAGTCTACTTATTTTTATGAATTGTTATGTATTTTATATATAGTTTTTTGCATTGTATAGATTGTAAACAACAAACTGCAGTCAAGGTTTGTTCTATGACTTACCACCTAGTGTTTGCCTGGAGGTGATAAATAATGAGCCTGAGTTTGGGCATGATTTATGCTAATCCAAACCATGACTTAATTCTCATCAGGATGGCAACAACAGAACCAGAGGAGAGCAAAATGTCTGTGATCTCCTCTCCAGGAGCCCACAAGTTTACTCATTTACACTTAGCTTGTTTGGCTTAGCATTTTTTTTTTAGGGTAATGCAGGTTCCCCATATCTGATGTGGCAGGTGGATTGGAATAATCCTTCATGTGGTATCCGCATAAGTAGATTATAGTTTAGGCTGTTTTATATTTTTAGATATGCTGTAAGCCACCCAGAGTGGCTGGGGAAACCCAGCCAGATGCGTGGGGTATAAATATCATCATCATCATCATCATTGCCCGTGGTCTGACACAGACTCTTTCAGAGGTTATGCCAGATGCATGTAGAAGATGCGGGAGCAGCAGTACAAGCAGGTACAAGCTGCATTCAGTTTAACATGAGAAGACTTATTTAACCACATACGTACCACATTTCTCACAATTCCTTATTAATCTCAAGATGGGATCATATATTATCGGTCTATTCATGTGCCCAGTCACCCATCTACTACATCTTTAGTGCAAACAGGGATGCATGAGGAATTCAGTCTTTGCATATATTTCAAACTAATGTGTGGCTGGTTCCTAGCCCCACTTACATAGGTGTAAGTAAAGGTAAAGGGACCCCTGACCATTAGGTCCACTTGTGACCAGCTCTGGGGTTGCGGCGCTCATTTCGCTTTATTGGCCGAGGGAGCAGGCGTACATCTTCCAGGTCATGTGGCCAGCATGTCTAAGCCACTTCTGGCGAACCAGAGCAACACATGGAAACACCGTTTACCTTCCTGCCAGAGTGGTACCTATTTATCTACTTGCACTTTGACGTGCTTTCGAACTGCTAGGTGGGCAGGAGCAGGGACGGAGCAATGGGAGCTCACCCCGTCACAAGGATTCGAACCGCCGACCTTCTGATCAGCAAGTCCTAGGTTCTGTGGTTTAACCCACAGCGCCACCCGCGTCCCTACCCTACATCCGCTACATAGGTGTAAGCCTCATCAAATTCAGTAGGACTTACATCTGGGTAGACATGGTCAGGGCTGTGAGTGAAACCGCTTGTGACCAACTCCACATAACTAAAACCTGACCTCCAGTATTGTTTCTCGGTGTCCTTATTCCCAAGGAATCTTTTAAATAGATGCCACAAAAACCCATTACTTTCGACTACTGATAATTCCCCCACCCCACCCCGTGTTGCAGATAAATTCCCCAAAGAAGTAGCAGCTCTGAGGATATTAGGGTTGTATCCACATAAAATAAAGAAATGCCTTAATGTGTACAGTGATACTCAGTTAATGTGCTTTCATATAATATACATGCAAGAGAGAACATGCTGTTAATTTTTTGGCAAGCATTTGAAGGTTTCTTATAAGTGTACTCTTTAGAAAGTTTTTAGATGACTATTTCTGGAATGTTTTGTCGAAAACAGAAGCCATCCTTTAGTTTCCCTGTTTCCCCTGCCACAGTTGTGCAATGACACCTTTTAAAGCCAAAAATAAGAATTTTCCAGCCAAGGGATTGACTCAGAAGAGTTGGTGGAGAAAGAAATATCATAGCCAAGTTACAATTACAATTTCTAATTTTACACCCTGCACATTGTATAACCAAAGTATCAAGGGAGTATTTAGTAACTCTATAACAAGCTCTTATCTTTCACCTTTTCCAGGTGCAAAAGGTCCCTATAAAGAACATAGCATTAGCCACCCAAACCCTAAGTCAGTGTTTCCCAACCGGTGTTCCGCGGCACACTACTGTGCCGTGAGACGTTGGCTGGTGTGCCGTGGGAGGGAGGTGGGCGAGTTGGGCGGTGAGAGGCGGCGGCGGCGAGGATCCGCGTCGAGCCGGGGGTGGCTCCGCGGTGGTGGTGCCGAGCGGCGGGGCAGTGCGTGCAAAAGGGAGGAGCGCGAGACAGCGGAGGAGGAGGAGGCCGGCATGTCCGGGCAGCAGCAGCAACTCCCGGCGACGGCTCCTCAAGCCCCGCCGCCGCCCCCTCCTCCGCCCGCTATCGTCGCCACCACCACAACAGCCGCCGCCGCCTCAGTTGCCGCCGTCCCTCAGTCCCTCGCTCTGCTGCCTCCTCCCATCCCCAAAGCTTGGAGGTTCCCCGGCAAGGGGGAGGGAAAAAACTTTCACTTTCGTGCGTCCCTCCCGGCGTGACGCTGCGCGCTGACGTCGCGGGGCTGTGCCGCGGTGGTGTGCCGTGAGATTTTTTTCATTAAACAGGTGTGCCGTTGCCCAAAAAAGTTTGGGAAACACTGCCCTAAGTATCTGGTTTGTCTATAGGAGCCTATGGTATAATTCAGTAGTGTGTAAATAATTAGATCATCTCATTTCTCCCAAACTCATTCCTTTCAGATCCAGGTCTTATACTCCTGCTCTTGCCCTCTTACTTTTCTGGTCAAATTGCTTTACCTGCTTATCTTTTTTCTGAATCAAAACATAATCTTCTTATCCTTGACTTTAAAGCCCTATATCATTCTCATTCCACACCACTCTGACCAATCCTTTTCCTTAACTGTCACATTCACAAAAGCTCCAGTCCTCAGATCACTTACCCCGGAGTAGCTCCCTTTAGTCAATGGGACTACAGCAAGGTAAGCAGAACTGAACACAGCAGCCACAGTTCTGTACATACAACTTGATATCTGCAAACAGTTTCATCCCCATTCCCTTGGGCTTCTTCCTCTACACTAACAAAGTTGTAAAACTCTACTCTTTTCCAGATTTTTTCCTATACTTATTTCCTTACCAGGTAGAATCTGAAAAGAACTTCTTCACAAAGTAGAGTTTGCCAACATTTTTAGCACCAGATACTTTATTTCCCTTCCATGTCACTGCTCCCCATGGAGGCCTTGGTATTATGCTGGGTCCCCAACTTGGATGCTTAAAGGCTTATGATGTAGCAACAATAGTCCAGGGTCCGCAACCCATTCTGGGATGTTGGTGGAAGAGAATGAAACAGTTAAGTTTTTCAAAACTCCAGTAGCCACAGTGAAAACTAAAAGTTATGTAGTAGCAGTAAAAGTAATAGTAATAATAATAATAATAATTAGTAGTAGTACCCTGCCCATCTGACTGGGTTACCCCAGCCACTCTGTGCGGCTTCCAACATATATAGGGCTGCCTTCAGATGTCTTCTAAGGGTTACGTAGTTACTCTTCTCCTTGACATCTGATGGGAGGGTGTTATAGTAATTGCAGTATGAAATCCTCCGATTTGAAGATAAAAATATTCATACATTTATCAGTCATATAAAATTATCAGCTGTTTTAGTGGATTTGAAAGAAAAACATTGTTATGTACTATGTGCATACAAAACTAAGCATATCTTCCCATTTTGATATACACATGTGTGTGTGTGTGTGCGCGCACACACACACACACACAGAGTAAAGTGACCTTTCACTGACTTTATTGCTTCAGATATTTACACTTGTTAGCAACTTAATTTCACACATTTAGACTTTGACAGAGTCATTAATGTCATAATAATTACAATAATTACATGAATAATGTTGTTCCAGTGCACTACTGGAGAGCTACAGTAAGTGATGGGTAAAATCATGTACTACAAGTGACCTAGGCAATCAGTTCCAAGTTGCTTCTTGTGAGTTTAAAGATGTTGCTTTTAGATGGGTAGCATGAATTTCTGTCACTCGCTGACAAATCATGGAATTAATAATCCAATACCTGCTTATTTAATGAGGGGAAATAATCAATTTCTCATGTTATCTCTTCTGGGCAATTGGCAAAATGTCAACTTGTTAAGCCTTTAAAGAGGAAGTCTGGTATAATCTGTTTAAATGGTGTGGCGTTGTTTTCTTCAAGCGGCATTTGGCACCAACAGAACTGAGAAAGCGTGCAGTGACTGGTGCTGAAAAGGATCCAACAATAAGAGATTTCCCCAATGCCAGCATCACCTAGTACAGTATATCATAGTACAATGTTTGGGGTGATATTATTAAAATAATAGAAAGCATTTTGAGAGTATTAATGACTTTGATGATGCTTATATTATTATTTTATTGGGATATGTGACAACATAACATAAAACCAGCAAAACACTGGGCAGACAGTCACATATTTAAGAGATGAAAAAGGTTTAGGACATTATAAATACGTTTGAACTCATTATGGCAAGTGGGGAGCAGAAAGCAAAGTAGGTAGAGTTTACTATCCAATGTGTTCCAGATCCCTTGTCATTGTATATATACTGCTTTCATTGTATTAATACATAAGCACTGTTTTTTTATATGTGTGAATATTTGTATTTGCTAAACATGTTCTTTCTTTGAACTGACCTTTTTAGATTTTAAAAAAGGAATCCAGACAAGGAGGTAATGCATTGCTCTGCAGATAGGGGTTGTCTCAGTTTTCAGAGAGTCCCGTGGGACAGTTTATGAAAATAGTGGCCACTTCAGTTTGAATGATGTGTTGTGAAATTCTGTTTTAGGCATTCCCTATTTTTCCTATTTTTTAAATTTTTCTTTATAGAGCTGCAGATTATATGGTTGTATGCTATTGAAGGTTTATTATTATTTTTTGCAGAATCACAGAAATGAGAAGCTATTATGTTAACAATTCTTTTCATCACTGCAGTCTCACAATACTGAACCAAACAGAGGTACAGGGAGAATTCTTTCACATGTAAATGGCCTCAGGATTTCTGTCTCCACTAAACAACAAATTGAGCTCTACATTTAGATTATTTCATGCTTTCTTTTTATGTAATCACATTTTTGCCATTTTTAGATGCCCAAAAGCAGATTCCTAGCAACTATATGTTGATAACTCAAAGACTTTATGAGAAAATATAGTGTTAGCTCATATTAAGGAGAGATGACTGGATAGTAAAAATAATTATTTTAACCACTGTTCATGGGCTTTTCTCATGAAGATTTGATAGCTCACTCACTGATAGCAGTTTCATAGCTCTACAAGTTAATTTTCCATTTAGAGTTGATAGTTGCATGCATTTTAAGTACTCCCATAACTGAGAGTGTATTACTTCCATCCATGGGTTTGTTGTAATGAGAGGAAAGGGAGCAGGATTGTTCATGTGAAATAGTTTGCTTGGTAGCCAACTCTAAGTATAGAAAGAAAGAAAGAAAGAAAGAAAGAAAGAAAGAAAGAAAGATTCAGTGTCAGTCAATTTAACTGGAGTACAGTTATCACTATGATTGTTTTACCACTGAGGTGATATTTTTTATGAGTATAAACAAAATCTCAATGCTGAGTCTATTAAAACTCATTTGAATGAATGGGGTCCAGTTTGTACTAGCCTTTATAGTGAGCTGGAGCCTGCATGATATCTTTATTACTTCGCTGTTACTTTTACCCACAACAATATTATCAGCTGTCAGGTAAGCAGGAAAAGAATAAAGCAGCTGAATGAGATGGAGGTTAAAGGCTTGCCATGGATTTTGAAGCACTTTTTCATACCCTGTCTTCCAGTGATGTCACCAAATTCATAACTTGGTTGCGGGGGAATGGGGCCGGGATATACTAAGCTTCTTCTGACTTTTGAAGAATAGAGTTTTGTTTTCTGAGTCTAATTTTGGACTGAGTCAATGTCTATTTACCCATCAGTACCACTAACAGTAAGAGGATCTTTAGAATAGTACGGAATATGGCACCAGGAGTGGGGGTGGGCAGCTGAAACTGCAAGGGGAATGAGTAAAAATTGGAGAACCCCCTCCCAAGTATATTTTGCTCACATAAAGGCTCTTTGTGAAGTTGCTATATTAATCATTTTAAAAATAGACAGAAGCATCGTGTTTGTGACAGCAATACAGCTAAACCATAACAGTCTGAAGATTTTAAAACCTGAATATATTTTCTGATCACTGTGAAATAGCAGAGCATGGTTGTTTGTCCTAATCTGGCAAATGAACATCAATATGTCTCCCAAGGAAATAGGTTACGTTTTCTTCTTTCACAGTAATATTCCTGCCAATAGCCTCTAGTTTTCAGCTGCGGATCTGAAAGCTTGACATTTCACCAAATTGAGAGAGCTTCTCTATGAGTGCCTAGTAAACCTCTGAAGGGTTGGGAACAAACAAGGCTACATTGTCAGCAAGCAAGTAAATTTCACATTCCCTTCATTTAATAGAAGCCCACAATAAGAGTTTGGCTGTTGCTGATAACCACTAACAGTGGTGAAGGCAGAATAGCGATAATAGAGAACTCTATGAGGTTTCTCTGCTTTTAGCTTGGCCCTCAGAACTGCCCACCACCGCCACATGTTGTAAAGGCTCCACATGATCAGGTCACCTGATTATGTGGGTGTTCCAATCCAGCAAAGCACTTACTAACCTGACACATGAGTAGTATGTGAACAAGGCACCTGTGTCTCATTCAGGTGATACAGTTAAATCACGTGTTTCATTCAAATAGTAGTTACAGTTACCACTTTATTAGCTGAACAAGGCAAACTATTATTACTTGTGAGCCACCAGAGACCATTGTTGCTCATCACATCTGAAAATTAGAATGCTTTATGGATGTAAGTCTCATTGAACTGAGTAGGATTTATTTGTCAATATAGGCGGAGAATAAGTTAAATTGGTTCACATTTTAATGTGACCCTACTTAATTTACCCTTACCAGCAAATGCTCAAACCAAAATACAGACATCATTCAACATTTGGCAAGAGATGGGCTGCACCTCACAACGGTTGGGAGGAATGTTTTTGCCAAAAATCTCAGAAACCTCATCAGGAGGGCTTTAAACTGACTAATGTGGGGGAGGGAGACAGTGCTCCTGAAGGTAGGAGTCTATCAATTGATGAAGATGATCATCCAAATGTCATAGACCAAATGGAGCAAACAGCACACAGACCTAGTGGTGGGAGGAAAAAATCCTTAAATAAGAGGCACGGGGGAATGATTAATGGACTTCAATGTCTGTACACTAATGCGCAAAGCATGGGAAATAAACAAGATGAGCTTGAGCTCTTGGTACAGCAAACTAAATATGACATAATAGGCATCACTGAAACCTGGTGGGATAAGTCCCACGATTGTAATGTAATAATGGAGGGATACAATCTATTTCAGAGAAACAGACCAGACAAGAAAGGAGGAGGAGTGGCGTTATATTTCAGGGATGTGTATACCTGTGAAGAGATCCAAGATTTAGAACCTCAAAGCCAAAATGAGAGCATTTGGGTCAAAATTAAGGGAGAGAAGAATAACAGAAACCTCATTGTGGGAGTTTACTATAGATCCCCAAGCCAAACGGAGGACATAGATGATGCCTTCCTGGAACAGATGGCCAAGCATGCAAAAGGAAGGGAGATAGTAGTAATGGGGGACTTCAATTACCCGGATATTTGTTGGATGTTAAACTCAACCAAGAGCATAAGGTCAAACAGATTCCTCACTGGCCTTGCAGACAACTTCATTGTCCAGAAAGTGGGAGAAGCAACAAGAGGAACAGCCATTTTAGATCTGGTCCTAACCAATGTTGATGACCTGGTTAGTGGGGTAGAAGTGGAAGGATCATTAGGCGCGAGTGATCATGCTCTTCTGAAGTTTACTATACAGCAGAAAGGAGCAGCCAAGCATACTAGGACTCAATTTCTTGACTTTAAGAAAGCCGACTTCTTTAAACTTAGGGAAGTGCTAGGTGAGATCCCATGGACAGGAATACTAAAAGGAAAGGGAGTTCATGATGGCTAGGAGTTTGTTAAGAGGGAGATAGTAAAAGCACAACTTCAGGCAATACCAATGAGACGGAAACATGCAAGGTGCCTAAAGAAGCCAGGGTGGCTATCTAAAGAACTTTTAACTGAGTTAAGATTAAAAAAGGATGTGTACAAAAAATGGAAAAGGGGGGAAACCACCAAAGAGGAATTCAAACAAATAGCCAGCACATGTAGACATAAAGTCAGAAAAGCTAAAGCACAGAATGAACTCAGGCTTGCTAGAGAGGTTAAAAGCAACAAAAAAGGCTTTTATGGGTATGTCCGTAGCAAAAGGAAGAACAAAGAAACAGTGGGGTCACTCAGAGGAGAAGATGGTGAAATGTAAACAGGGGACACAGAAAGGGCTGAACTCCTCAATGCCTTCTTTGCCTCAGTCTTCTCTGATAAAGAAAACAATGCCCGACCTGAAGAATTTGGAGCAAATGATTCAGCAGAGGAAACACAGCCCAGAATAACTAAGGAGATAGTACAAGAATACTTGGCTAGTTTAGATGTATTCAAGTCTCCAGGGCCAGACGAACTGCATCCAAGAGTATTAAAAGAACTGGCAGAGGTGATCTCAGAACCACTGGCAGTCATCTTTGAGAATTCCTGGAGAACAGGCGAAGTCCCGGCAGACTGGAGGAGGGCAAATGTTGTCCCTATTTTCAAAAAGGGGGAAAGAGAGGACCCAAATAATTATCGCCCAGTCAGTCTGACATCAATACCAGGGAAGATTCTGGAGCAGATCATTAAGCAAACAGTCTGTGAGCACCTAGAAAGGAATGCTGTGATCACCAATAGTCAGCAGGGATTTCTGAAAAATAAGTCATGTCAGACTAACCTGATCTCATTTTTTGACAGAATTACAAGCCTGGTAGATGAAGGGAACGCAGTGGATGTAGCAAGGCATTCGACAAGGTGCCCCATGATATTCTTGTAAAGAAGCTGGTAAAATGCGGTCTTGACTATGCTACCACTCAGTGGATTTGTAACTGGCTGACTGACCAAACCCAAAGGGTGCTCATCAATGGTTCCTCTTCATCCTGGAGAAGAGTGACTAGTGGGGTGCCACAGGGTTCTGTCTTGGGCCCAGTCTTATCCAACATCTTTATCAACGACTTGGATGATGGACTCAAGGGCATCCTGATCAAATTTGCAGATGACACCAAACTGGGAGGGGTGGCTAACACCCCAGAGGACAGGATCACACTTCAAAAGGACCTTGACAGATTAGAGAACTGGGCCAAAACAAACAAGATGAACTTTAACAGGGGGAAATGTAAAGTATTGTACTTGGGCAAAAAAAATGAGAGGCACAAATACAAGATGGGTGACACCTGGCTTGAGAGCAGTACATGTGAAAAGGATCTAGGAGTCTTGGTTGACCACAAACTTGACATGAGCCAACAGTGTGACGCAGCAGCTAAAAAGGCCAATGCAATTCTGGGCTGCATCAATAGGAGTATTGCATCTAGATCAAGGGAAGTAATAGTGCCACTGTATCCTGCTCTGGTCAGACCTCACCTGGAGTACTGTGTCCAGTTCTGGGCACCACAGTTCAAGAAGGACACTGACAAACTGGAACGTGTCCAGAGGAGGGCAACCAAAATGGTCAAAGGTCTGGAAAGGATGCCTTATGAGGAACGGCTAAGGGAGCTGGGCATGTTTAGCCTGGAGAAGAGGAGGTTAAGGGGTGATATGATAGCCATGTTCAAATATATAAAAGGATGTCACATAGAGGAGGGAGAAAGGTTGTTTTCTGCTGCTCCAGAGAAGCAGACACAGAGCAATGGATCCAAACTACAAGAAAGAAAATTCCACCTAAACATTAGGAAGAACTTCCTGACAGTAAGAGCTGTTCGACAGTGGAATTTGCTGCCAAGGAGTGTGGTGGAGTCTCCTACTTTGGAGGTCTTTAAGCAGAGGCTTGACAACCATATGTCAGGAGTGCTCTGATGGTGTTTCCTGCTTGGCAGGGGGTTGGACTCGATGGCCCTTGTGGTCTCTTCCAACTCTATGATTCTATGATTCTATGAACATTTGCACTTCTCCAGATTTGGGAATGCAGATTTCAACCAAACAATACATACAAAAATGCATGCAATAATGAAATTAATGTACAAAATTTATTGTTATAGGGAAATTTGCTTGCAATAGTCTGTAGCCTATGCAAAATGGCATACAAATTGTATATTTTAGAAGAAATATGCATGAAAATGCTTATCTTTTTAAAAAAAATCCAAACTGATGCAGAAATGGGGCAAACCAAGTTTAAGACTAGAAAAATGAGAAATTGAGAGAAACTAAAATTAGCAGATCAGTCCATCCCGACTTGTGAGAAAATATACATTGGATAGCACTACTGGTCAATTTGCTAAAAACACAACTTGACTCAGTTCTGCTGTGGACTAGGCAATAAAAAGCAGGATGAGAGAAAAATAAAGATTCTATCTTGCAGTTTCTACTTTTGTGAACCATATGGTAGGAACATGAATAACCTATTTAACATAATACCAATTTTCAATATGGCTAGAGCACACATATTTCACCCTTTTTCCTTTTCCTTTTTGCTTAAAGCTTGTACACTTTAGCCATATGTGTAATTTAAATAAGTCCTTACTGAGTATCTTATAAATATGCATCTGATACATGGGGTAAACCAGAACCTTCTCCCAAGATGCTGTTCGGGATAAGCGGAATCTCTTCAGGAATGTCTTCAAAGATCAATTCCCCCTGTCCATTAAAAATATGTTTAAATTGTCTTTCATAAGCCTGCTGTTAGCAGTTGTACTTCTACATTATGTATGATTCCTCGACTGCTCATTGCTTCAACAAACTGCACAGTGTTCCATTAGTGATTTTCAATTTCATGCTAAGCTTTGCAATTTATTAGTGTTATTTAGGCTAATGTACTATTATTTTGCATACTTTATACCATGTTTCATTTGTTAGTCATGTGATCTAGTATATTTATCAGGATCAATAAACTCACTGAAATATTATACATTCATATTATTATGACTAAAAGAATCATATCATACTGACAAACACTATAGGGAGCATATTCTGATGATGGGTTTGCTGCATTGTATGTGCAGTGTCAAGTGCTTGGCATTTGTACTTGGCATTGTATGGTATTTTATTTATTTATTTATTTGTTTGTTTGTTGGTTGGTTTGCCTACTCACTTCTTATAAAATTTTACACTGCCTTAAAACTCTTAAAGCTGTTAAGACCTAGTGGCAGCTATTCCATCAGGCTGCTGAGCAAAGAGAGAAGAGCTATTCCATTGCCTATGCTGGGAGACCAGCTGCCTTTGGCTCTCCTCATCTGTACCTAGTGAAAGCCATTCCATCAGGCCACCTGAACTGCTTACATCCCAGCTAGTCGTTATAGGAACTGCAACTTTAAAAACTGATGATTGGCCTTGGTTTTTTTCCTCCTCTCTCTCCACTTCTTTTTCCTTATGTGTCTTTCACATTGCAGCCTTGATGGCAAGGACTTCAAATTGATTTTTGTAAGCCAGTCAGGGAAAGTAAAATAAACTAGTACAGGCCCAAGTCATTTTGCCCTAAAGCAGAATCCAAATGTGCTGTGCTACAATCAAACACTCTTGCTGCGCCATTCAGACACCAATTCTTGTCTTCTTTAATCACTCTTCCACAACTGCAATCTGAAGGAGGCCACTGCATGTCAGCCTTTTGTAGTAGTAGTAGTAGCAGCAGTAGTAGTGATAGTAATAGTAATAGTAATAATATTTTTTATTATTTGTACTCTGCCCATCTGACTGGGTTGCCCCAGTCACACTGGGTGGCTTCCAATAAATATCAAAGCATAATAAAACATCAAACTTTAAAAACTTCCCTATACAGGGCTGCCTTCAGATGTCTTCTAAAAGTTGTATAGTTATTTATCTCCTTGACACTGATGGGAGGGCGTTCCAAAGGGTGCGTGCCACTACCGAGAAGGCCCTATGCCTGGTTCTCTGTAACTTCACTTCTTGCAATGAGGGAAGGCCCTCATAGCTGGATCTCAGTTTTGGGGCTAAATGATGAGGCTGGAGATGCTCCTTCAGGTATACTGGGCCAAGGCCATTTAAGGGCTTTAATGGTCAGCACCAACACTTTGAATTGTGCTCGGAAACATATTGGGAGTCAGTGTAGATCCTCTAGGACCAGTATCATATGTCCTGGCGGCCACTCCCAGTCCATAGGTGAGGTCTAGCCATTGGAGTCCTTGTAATGCCTATTTGGCCATATCAAAACATCAAAAATTTTGAAAGTCAACATAAAAGTGAGTGCTAGGTCATGATAGGCATATATTTGCAGAGTTGCCTGACAGTTTCATTAAATTAAACCCATACATTGAGTTAGAGTCATTACTCACTTTATTTTAGTGGCTGCTAAACCAGAAAATGTTAAGTACAGTTCCTATAACATTCACATAGCTTGTGAATTAGGTAAGTAAATAATCATATGGTTTGTTTAGAGGTAGTAAAACTGAGATACAGCAGGGTCAAATAGCTGATTTGGTCCATAGTTAAATCACATAAATGTATTTCCAACATTCCATTGAGGCTTTGAATGAAATATTTGTAAAGGGCAATGCCTCTTGTAACCGAGTCCTCTTCCTATTATAGTCACCACACTTGACTCTAAAAGGTCTCCAGGGGAAAAGATTAATTAGATTTCAATTATGTTACAGAAAAATGTACTTTACATACTTGCACTCTGGAAAGCATTATAGTGTTTCTTTAATGTGTTTAAAAATTCAAAAATGTTTTTAAAAGCCACTTAAAAAGTCAAACCAAAGGCATGCTAATGGAATATGGTGTCATCCTTCAAACTGATGTATGTTCAGTTTCACCAGTCCTCACTCGCTGTGTGACGTTATGCAGATATAGATGGCATTTTTGTGAATGATCATTGAGATCCCCCCCCCCAAAGGCTATTAGAATCAGCTGACATCTACAGATAAAAATCATTGGTGTTGTGCCATTAGTCTGTTTTACAGCAACAAGAAACACAAACATACTGAGAGGTAAGATTATGGAGTGTAGTTAGCTGTTTTTGGTATGTTTGTGTGCACTATAATTTTACAATATATATTTTTGCATTCTATATAGATATAGTTATATGCTTAGTTCCAACATGTGATTTATTTATTATATTCCTGCCTGCTTTCAGCTGCATTTATTTTACATTGTATTTTGTTTTTATTTATGCATTACACTTCTGATTTTGTACAGTGCCTTGAGAATGTTGTGGGAGGCGGTTTAAAAATCTCTTAATAAATAAACTATAGGATCCATTTCTGGTGTATCAGAGGGTTTTTCGTTTTGTTTTTAAATCTAATTGTCAAAAAGCAAAGAAGCTCAGCTAAAAATTCACAGTAACATTTTTTTCTTCCTAATACAGGTGTTGTAATTTAGTTTTGAGGCAGAGTTCTTTCAATACTCTGGGCTATTCTACATGTTTCTTTTTCGCTAGGCTAAAATCAGTTGAAACAGACAGTTATTCTAATGATTTGGCAAACCTGCGAAGGACTGAAACACTTATACCACTTTCAAATGCCATAGTCTGTAATGTAGAACCTAGAACTCCAACTACTTATAAGTACCGTAAGTGTGGAACTTTCTTCATTGCCATTTCTTTCTACAGCAAGCTATGGAGTTCACTGCCATCACATTGCAAATCCTAAGTGGTGGCAGCCAGTCTGCTGCTTTCCAACATCTGTCTCCATGCTGTTACATTTCCTTCTGAATACATTTCCATGTTTGGAGAGTACACTCCTTTGAAAAAAGGGGTGAAATTTAGCCTGCTGCTCTTCCCTCTGCATCCACACCTCTTTTTTTTTTTTCCTGCTGGAGGAAAGGCTGTTGTCTGTTGAGTTGATTTAGGAGCATATTTGCCAAATTAACAGAGGCACAATGTGGATAACTTAGGAATTTTGGCTAAGATAGTGGAGCATCCTTGAAAAGTTGCGAGAAAGGGGAAATGAAGCCAAAACCTCATGACGATCCAGAAAATAGCTTGTTCAAGATAATTAGGGACAAAATCACACTACATGATCATTAGTCACAATGTATGACCTTTTGAAGACTGTCCAGAAGACCTTCTAAAGACTCTTCCCAGAAGGGAAGAGAAGGGGAGCAGCAATGACCCGCAGGTGTGTTAAGATGAAGAGAAAGACACGGTGGAGCATTGGGGAGAAGAAGAGGTAGAAGAGGGAAATGCACATCATAAGCAGATGTAGTGAGAGAGGGAAGGTGGAGGCAGAGCTTTCTTTCAGTTCTTAAGCTGGTGAGATAAATGGAGAAATGGAAATACTCAACCACAGGTTAAATCCAAATCAAAAGTTAGGGCATCTGTCTAACACAGTAGGGCATCCATTGGGTAGAAGCATAGGGAGTTGGGTTGCAAAGCTGGAAGGAGAGAAAGAGTTGGGCAGTGTGGATGACAGCAAGATCATACACCAAAAACCACCAGCCCACAAAACTTCAGGGATTCAAAGGGATTATGCTTTTAAGGAAACAAAATAAAGTATCTAGTTAGAGCAGTCAACATTTCTGGGTGAACAAATGGATGGAGATAGCAGCACCACTTTCTGAAACGACTGCTGGTGGTAGACGCTTGCCAATTAAAAAGCGGGAGGGTATTGTTTTGATTGCATTAGGGTGAGGGTGAAGGATGCTTGGCACCCGTAAGAGGTCCATGACCCAATTGCCACAGGTGTCTCCTTCTAGTATAGATCACAGGATTTTGACTGCTCTGTTCTTTGTTCTGAGTTAAAGATGAAAAAGATTATCAAATTTAAAGTCTCTTCACGTTAATAGGCACTAACTGGCTGTATCATTCATTCCAATATCTGGCAGTGCAGCTTGATTGTCTTCCATTTTGATCCTGAAACTAAGCATCATCCTAAGAATTGAGGAGCATTAATAATTCATGAAATAGATTCCCAAGTTATCCTGCTCCTTGCAACTCTATCCATTCTTTCTTTGGATAGCCCTGGAGCATTCTAAAGAGTCACAATTGTGCCTTAAGGATTCATGAAAATGTGGCATTAGGGCTAGAATAACTAACATATTTATAATGTAAAAAAAGGCTTTCTGATTTTTAGAATAAGTTTTAACTCTGTAGTCAGCACCTTTCAATATAGGTACAGTGGTACCTCGAGTTAAATACTTAATTCGTTCTGGAGGTCCGTTCTTAACCTGAAACTGTTCTTAACCTGAAGCACCACTTTAGCTAATGGGGCCTCCTGCTGCCACCGCACTGCCGGAACACGATTTCTGTTCTCACCCTGAAGCAAAGTTCTTAACCCGAGGTACTATTTCTGGGTTAGCGGAGTCTGTAACCTGAAGCGTATGTAACCCGAGGTACCACTGTATGTGCTATAATTCTCCTTTCTGAAGAGTCTTTTCTGAAGCCTTTTAAGTGATAGAGTTCTACTGATTTTTAGAGTTGACAAAGGTGCATCATGAACCAGCATTTGGAGAATAGCCAAATATTTACCCAATGTTCTGATGTCTGTGTGTGAAGTTCTTAGAGGCAAATTCTTGTGCCAGCAATGATTTCCAAAAACTTTGTTTAAATATGCCTTTGCCAACTGTCAAAGCCAAGGGCTTTCTCATATTTAATTTGCTATTAGTTTGCTAATTGCTGATTGTTTTTCTGTTCTGTAACTGCAAATTAGGTTTTGCAAGCTAAAAGGCTGCTCCAGTCACTGGCAGGGTAAAAATCATGTTCTTTCAAGTGAGAAATAGAGCAGAGCCTGCCTAACAAAATCCTTTTTAAAGTGTAGGTGGGTTGGCTGAGTTGCTGAGGTGTTTCTTTTATAGCTGAGCTGAGCCAAAATTTCTCACAATATGTTTTTATGGGGGAAAATCTGAGATTCTGCTTTTCCTTATAACCTCAAGAAAAATGGCTTTCCCACCATCTCCTTAATTTATGGTACCCACAAATAAGGTGGAGACGATCAAGAGGTTTTCTTCTGGATCTCCTGTATTCTGATTTTCTTGCGTTAAGTTGTTCTGCTGGTGATTGATTTATGGCATTTTATCATATTCCATAGTATATTTTGTTATTTTAACATGGTGTTCAACACTTCGGGACCATTTATTTACATATTTACAGTACATAAATAAGTTGTAATAAGAACAATAATTTGTATACATCTTGGGTGCACTATAGGGGCGGGGCCATGGGTGGGGTGCACCACCTCAGCGCCCCCTCACCACTGCTGCAAAGCAGGGCGCACGCTTGATTGCAAAAACATTTCTGGGCTCATGGGGTGCTGTGGGCAGGCATGTGTCCTGGCCCCTGTTAGTCCAGCGCTGCTTTTGCGAGCTCAGAGCATGTGCTTGTTGTGTCTTTTTCAGCCACCCTCCAGCTAGAGGGCACTGAGAAAGATGCAATAGCTCACAACTGGGCAGGGCACCTTAATGCGTGCGCGCCCCCCGAAAAAAAAAAACTGAGCCCAGGGCGATGGCCTCCTTAGCGCCCCCTCCCCTGCTACACCCCTGTCTCAGGGGAGTTTCAAAAGGATTATATGAAGAAAGCTACATTGTGCTCCGCTAGCAACATGCAAACTGGGAATATGTGAAGTAGCCCCTCTGTCTATGGCCTTAATAAAAGATTAAATATCACATTTTTCTTTAGTACAGCTATCACTTGAGGGTAGTGATCTTCTGCATTCATCAATGATGACTGCTTGTCATTTTGTTATGTAATTGGGACTGGGATTTAGTAAACCTATTGTGTGCTTTCTTGTCATAAGGCTAAACATGATAAAGTAACCCCTTATGGTGCATAAATCACACTGAAACCAATATCAGGCTCATAAGCTATTCCAACCATCAAAAACATGCTGTTGAATTTACTGTTCATATACAAAGCTTGAATAGTTGGAATACGTTGAGAGATGTTCTCACTGACTGTGCACTAAAGCCAAAGCTTCAGTTCTGTAAGATTTTGTTTTGGAGGCTGGCTTTGGTATCTAGAACTAAGCCAGAGCAGTGGAAGGGGGCTTGTATTTTTAATCAGTTTGTCTAGTTTTATAGATATGTCATGCCAGTTTCTGTTTAAAAGTGTTACCCACCATTAACCTTCACAACAGGGCGGCAAAAATAAATATATTTCCTGATGTATAAATGCCTGTGATATTTCAGCGTGGCAGATCAGTATGAATGGTAGTTAAGAAAGCACTGACTTCTTAAAAAGTCATAATTATGGAGGTAGAAGTGCTGCAGAGTAGTCCTAATAAAAACTAGTTTCTAGTAAATTAAATGCTTTCAAAACCCATAATAGACCATTGGCAGTCCTTTTCTGAAGCAACTGATTCATATTGTGCAATAAACAGTGTCTTGCCATGTACAAGATTGTTTAACAGTTTTCTAGGGTTAAGTGCCTGTTGTTTTAAAGATTGGCTTGCCCAGCATGTTGCAGTATTTCTCTCTAAAGTACATCAGTGAACTATGTTGAGCAATCTTGATAAAGTACATTTTGTTAAATGTTAAGATACTGAAAGCACAAGTTGATCACTTTAGAATATTTTTGTAAGTAATTTATTACTGTTCTCAATAGATTGTTAAAAGGTTATATTTAGTTTTACCATCTCACTGACATATTAAAAGATAAGAGTTTTTAGAAATCTCAGAATGTGCCTTGAATCCCCAGTACACAAAAAAATGTTATATCAGTGACACAAGTATCATTACCCTGAAGAATTACTGATGGCATGATGATTATGGAAATCATCATCAACTGATCATCAGTCACAATTTATTTCAAATCAATGTCTACACAATCCATTGCCTAGATGAATTTTTTTATTGAAATTGCCTCTGGTGTAGCACAGCTCTTCAGAGATAACTTCATCCTGCATGAGGAGAAGCTCTGTCATGCGTCATTCACTGTTCATGAATGGGACCACTCAACGGGCTCATGGCTCCAAGCAATCCAAATTACTTAGAACACAAGAGAACCACAGATTATTTGTTATTGACAAAGCACTCTAATTTATGAACCAGTTATTATGCCAAACTGTAATATCCATTCCTAGACATACAACAAAATCATATGCTTTTTTTTCAAATTGGCAATGATTATTAACGTCTAAATGCATTACGGTTGAAAAATTCAAATATAATGGGCTAGATCCACACCTAAACCCACTCATGCTCTGAAAAGGGGGCTTACCGTGGAGAGGGAGGGTGTGTGCATGCCAGTTGCACCCAGTCCACGCCCAACCTTCCCACAATGAGTGTGAAATCTGAAGTATTATAATATAGAAAATACATTACAGCAGTGTGCAGAAATAAATAGTCAGATAAGACTGGTGGTTGAATAAAATAAAATAACTCTAAGTAAACAAAGCCATTCTGAGCACAAGCTCATGACTCGTGAGATCAAGAGAACAAAGGAGTCCTAACAGTAGGACAAGCAAAGGAAGAGTGACTGGAAAAGGAGGCAGGATGGAAATGATCTTTATGAAAGTATTTAGTTACTAAAGAAGGAACCAATTGGAGGAAGAATACTGTATGTTGCTTTTCTGTCTCTCACGTCCCTGTCCCCCCGCCCCCAGTTTAGGTAACCCATTGTTGCTTTTACTGCCCAAATGAATCAGGCTTGTAACAGCATTCTGCCCCACAATTGGAAACTTTGCATTACTGGGTTTTCCTTTTACGTGGATGCTTGTAAGCACATCGCTGAACCTGCTTACAAGCCTCCTTCAGACTTCCCTGCTAAATGCAAGAAGGTCAGGAATAGAAAGGGCACTTCTAATTTGTGCAGTAATGTTGGGGCAGAACCAGTGTGTGTCTTCCTGCTCTCCTTTCTAAGCTTAAGCCTTTGTAGCAGCATTAGTTACATTTTTGAATCTATGTAGAATAACATACAAATTTGCTTCCATTCATATTTGCATCAATATACCATTGGACGCTCTTTGTATCACACTTCAATCAATAAGTCTGTGCTTATTCACTTTGGGATCTTTGAGGTCTTTGAATTTCATTCAGCTAAGTGATGCTTAACAAAATTATTATTGTCCAATAAACTACAGCATATACGACTGTTAGAGAATTGTTTTTTTCTTCTTCTGTAGCTTTTGTTTATCTTTGGAAAGATGATTTACTGATCTCAGTTAATATCCTGTTATCAGTAACTAATTATAGGTTTTTTGATCATCTTAAATTGTAGTCCATCCTTCTTCCTCAACATGTGGAAATGTTAAATTTAAGTATATTCTGTTTCCATTCTAAATCAGGCTTGCACTCTTCTATAACATTAGAAATTGGTCTATGGCATTCACTGCCCATTGTTTTACAAAGCATTCATGCTGCTGCACAAATTTTGTTCTAGTTTTATACACACTAAAACAAAGGGTCAATTACTTTTACCTGGACTCATATTATATTATCAGATGGATTCAATTGTTTGAGTTCTTATGCTTATGCAGTCAAAACAGAAACAGCCACAGGCACAACATAGAGGCATTAGCAGACTAAAAAATTACAGAAGTACAAAATATCTTTAGGAAAAATCCCTAAGGCAAGAGGGAATCCCAGAATATTCCAATGAGCGCAGTGTGTTCTGAATCTCTGAATGCTGACTTGTTGACAATACTGCTAATACGTTACATGGCTTTAAAAGGTGATTAGATGGCAAATTTATGGCTACCCATATCGGAGGTGGTAAGCAATTGACTGCTGGGCACTAGAGATTTCTGGGTACTGATGTCAGCAGTCATTGAAGGATACTGCTGCCCAGTAAACAACTGTACAGTCATGGCCATCATTGTCACCAATTCTGTCTCTCATCATTACCGACTAGTCAGGATGTTGAGGTCAACCCAGGTGTTTAGGAAGGCCCAACAGAGACTTCAGTGGTCCGCCCCCACCACTTAATGGATCCAAATGGTTTCCAGAGAGTGGTGGGGGATGCTTTATCCCAAGTTGATGGCCTTTCAGCTGATTCCCTGGTGGCCCGCTGGAATGTGGAGTTAACCAGGGCTATTGACTGTTTGGCTCCGAAGCGCCCTCTCCGATTGCATGGAGCCTGGACAGCCCCGTGGTTTTCCACGGATCTGAGGGCAATGAAACAATCGTTGAGACGGCTAGAGCGCCGGTGGCGGATAACTCATTCCGAATCTGACCGGACACAGGTTAGAGCTCAACGTCGAGCCTACCAAGTGGCGATAGCGACGGCGAAGAAGAATTTCTTCACCGCCTCTATTGCATCTGCAGAAAACAGCAGCAGGAGACTTTTTCAGGTGGTTCACAATTTAGTGGAACCACCTGCAACATCGGGGCCCAGTACGGGCCACACGTTCTCCTGCAATGATTTTGCAAAGTTTTTTGCAGATAAAATCGCTCAGATTCGGGAAGAAGTAGACTCCACCGTGGGAGCAGGGCCGGGGCGGGAGAGTGCAAGAGTTCTGTCTGGTCAAGTTGAGTGGGATCAATTCCAATCTGTTACCTCCGAGGATGTGGACAGGCTGCTTGGACGAGTGAAACCAACCACCTGTCTCCTGGATCCTTGCCCATCCTGGCTAATAAAAGCAAGCCGGGAAGGGCTGGGCGATGGGCTTCGTGGGGTGGTGAATGCTTCCCTCCGTGAGGGAGCCTTCCCAGATCCGCTGAAAGAGGCGGTTATTAAACCGCTTCTTAAAAAACCATCTTTAGATGCGGCCACGATGGCCAACTATCGCCCAGTCTCAAATCTTCCATTCCTGGGCAAGGTGATTGAGCGAGCGGTTGCCGAACAACTCCAGGCACGCCTGGAAGAAGCGGACCATTTGAATCCCTTCCAGTCGGGATTCAGGCCTCATCATGGGACTGAAACTGCCTTGGTCGCACTGGTTGATGATCTCCAGCGGGCTAGGGACAAAGGTGAGAGCTGTTTCCTAGTTCTGCTGGATCTCTCAGCGGCGTTCGATACCATCGACCATAGCATCCTTCTGTACCGTCTTGAGGGTCTGGGAGCTGGGGGCACTGTTATACAGTGGTTCCGCTCCTTCCTCCTGGGCCGTGTTCAGAAAGTGGTGGTGGGGGATGAGTGTTCAGACCCCTGGGCTCTCACTTGTGGGGTGCCTCAGGGTTCTGTCCTCTCCCCCATGCTTTTCAACATCTACATGCGGCCGCTGGGAGAGATCATCAGGAGGTTTGGGCTGGGTGTTCATCAGTATGCGGATGATACCCAGCTCTACCTCTCTTTTAAATCAGAACCAGTGAAGGCGGTGAAGGTCCTGTGTGAGTGTCTGGAGGCGGTTGGAGGATGGATGGCGGCTAACAGATTGAGGTTGAATCCTGACAAGACAGAAGTACTGTTTTTGGGGGACAGAAGGCGGGCAGGTGTGGAGGATTCCCTGGTCCTGAATGGGGTAACTGTGCCCCTGAAGGACCAGGTGCGCAGCCTGGGAGTCATTTTGGACTCACAGCTGTCCATGGAGGCACAGGTCAAATCTGTGTCCAGGGCAGCTGTTTACCAGCTCCATCTGGTACGTAGGCTGAGACCCTATCTGCCTGCGGACTGTCTCGCCAGAGTGGTGCATGCTCTGGTTATCTCCCGCTTGGACTACTGCAATGCACTCTACGTGGGGCTACCTTTGAAGGTGACTCGGAAACTACAACTAATCCAGAATGCGGCAGCTAGACTGGTGACTGGGAGCGGCCGCCGAGAGCATATAACACCGGTCTTGAAAGACCTGCATTGGCTCCCAGTACGTTTCCGAGCACAATTCAAAGTGTTGGTGCTGACCTTTAAAGCCCTAAACGGCCTCGGTCCAGTATACCTGAAGGAGCGTCTCCACCCCCATCAGTCTGCCCGGACGCTGAGGTCCAGCGCCGAGGGCCTTCTGGCGGTTCCCTCATTGCGAGAAGCAAAGCTACAGGGAACCAGGCAGAGGGCCTTCTCGGTAGCGGCGCCCGCCCTGTGGAACACCCTTCCAGCAGATGTCAAGGCGATAAACAACTACCTGACATTAAGGAGACATCTTAAGGCAGCCCTGTTCAGGGAAGTTTTTAACGTGTGATATTTTATTGTATTTTTGGTTTTTATGGAAGCCGCCCAGAGTGGCTGGGGAGGCCCAGCCAGATGGGCGGGGTATAAATAATAAATTATTATTATTATTATTATTATTATTATTATTATTATTATTCATTTCCTTAAGGTCTTGCGAAAGAACAATGTTAGACAGCAACTGATGATTTCCTTCTATCGGTCCACGATAGAAAGTGTTCTCTCATACTGCATTACGGTGTGGTACGCTGATTTGACAGCCATGGACAGAAAGTCCCTACAGAGGGTGGTGAAGACAGCGCACGATATCATGGGCTGTCCCCTGAGTCCGCTAGATGTCATTGCAGGAGACCGTTGCCTCAAAAGAGCAAGGAACATTCTCAGGGATGACTCGCACCCTGGCCAGCACCTTTTTAATCTCCTGCCCTCAGGCAGGAGATATAGAAGCATGATAAGCCACACTAACAGGTTAAAGAACAGTTTCTACCCGTGGGACGTGAGGCTGCTGAATGGAAGACAGCAACATTGCAGCTGACGTTCAGGGTTGGTGGTCATATGACAGCACACAGAGTGTAACAAGGACTGAGAGATTGGGGGGGGGGCTCGTTTAATCTCACTGTAAACAAGTGGTACAGTGACAATAAAGTATTTCTATATTTCTGTATCACTCACCTATGCTGGCAAAATACTACTACCCACCCCACATCAACTTCACTGGGGGGGGGGTTAAATACAAAGTAGTTATCTCAGTTGCTGATCTGGAAACCCTAAACTGGACAGAAGCAATCTTTTAACATTTTAACAATAATAGCAAAATGCCCCAGGCTGTCGATGGTTTAAAAGAAACATCACACACCCTTGGCCCTTTTACATTTAAAATATAAATTTGTGTTTGAAATGCATAAAGTGGATGTGAGGGTGGAGAGCTCCTAGGGTTGCCATATTCTGAAGAGCAAAAAAGAAGACACATTTGCCGACTTCTACTTTTAACTATGGATTTCTATGATGATTCTTACATACCCATGAAAAAGAGGATGTGTCCTGGAAAAAGAGGACATATGGCATATGTCCAGATGATATACATTCAAATGATTCTGTAAAGGGTGCCCCATCTGCATATTTATTTCTACGTATTCTCCACACATCCAGCCCTATATGTTGCATACTCTGAATATGTTGCATTCAGAAAATGTCATTTGGGGTGGCCGTTACTCTGTGTACATACATGATAATGAATGATGCATTAATGAACAAAATAACAATAATCTTAAGTCAATTAAATGGAACACTTTTTCCATTAGGAAATGGGATGAACCTGACCAGTTCCTATGCTTGACCAAACAAACAGTATAGGGTTCTCTCCCTGTTTCTCGCATTTGGAGATCTTATAGAAAACCAATGAGCAGTTGTAGATTATATGAAATATATTCCTATTTCTTCCTTTGAACGTGAAGTTTAGGGATCCCACCTAAATTCCTAATATTGTTAAGTCTGCATACTATTTAAGGCATACACTTTTTATTAGATAGAAGGGCATTGCAGTTCTATTATCATATTTCCTGTTGCTAAATAGAAAAATTACTTTTGCCTGATAATCTGTTTTGGGTAGTTGATTCATACTTCAGGAGAAATCAAAGGAAGAGAAGGATTTGGAAACTGGTCAGAGTTGTTTTGCTGATTTTTTTCTTGCTGCCCTTCCAGCACTATTCTATTCATGTTTACTCAAAAGTAAGTCTCATGGACTTCAGTTGGGTTATTCCTAGGTCAGTGTATAAGATGGCAGCTTCATATATAATAATAATAATAATAATAATAATAATAATAATAATAATAAATTTTATTTATATCCCGCCCTCCCCAGCCAAAGCCGGGCTCAGGGCGGCTAACAACAATCAAATAATCAGTCAAATAATCACACAATCTAAAAATATTTCATTATAAAATTAATTAAATCAAATTGATGGCAACCAATTATGCAGAATTATGTGCAGGTTGCCAGAGGAGGGAGTCAGGCTGCGCCCTGACCAAAGGCCTGGCAGAACAACTCTGTCTTGCAGGCCCTGCGGAAAGATGTCAGGTCCCGCAGGGCCCTAGTCTCTTTTGACAGAGCATTCCACCAGTTTGGAGCTGCAGCCGAGAAGGCCCTGGCTCTAGTTGAGGCCAGCCTAACCTCTCTGAGGCCTGGGACCTTGAGGATGTTATTATTTGCAGACCGTAGGTTTCTCTGTGGGGCATACCAGGAGAGGCGGTCCCGTAGGTACGAGGGTCCTAGGCCGTATAGGGCTTTAAAGATTAAAACCAGCACCTTAAACCTGATCCTGTACTCCACTGGGAGCCAGTGCAGCTGGTATAATACCGGATGAATGTGCTCTCGCAGCGAAGACCCCATAAGGAGTCTCGCCGCGGCATTCTGCACCCGCTGGAGTTTCTGGGTCAGTCTCAAGGGCAGCCCCACGTAGAGCGAGTTACAATAATCCAGTCTGGAGGTGACCGTCGCATGGATCACAGTGGCTAGGTCAGGACGAGAGAGATAAGGGGCCAACTGCTTAGCTTGGCGGAGATGAAAAAATGCCGCCTTTATTATAGCTGTAATCTGCGACTCCATAGAGAGGGAGGTATCGAAGATTACACCCAAACTCTTAACGGACGGTGCTGGCACTAATTGCACTCCCGCAAGAGATGGGAGTTGCCCCCCTGATCCCATATCTTCCCGCCCCAGCCAGAGGACCTCTGTCTTCGAAGGATTTAACTTCAACCGGCTCCCACGTAACCATCCAGCCACAGCTTCCAAGCATCTGGTCAGTGTGTCTGGGGCCGAGTCAGGATGGCCATCCATCAACAGATAGAGTTGGGTGTCATCAGCATACTGATGGCAACCCAGCCCAAAACTCCGGACAAGCTGGGCGAGGGGGCGCATAAAGATGTTAAAAAGCATCGGGGAGAGAATTGCACCCTGAGGCACTCCACACACCAAGGAGTGGCGTGATGACAATTCCCCCCCAAGCGCCACCCTCTGTCCCCGACCAGAGAGAAACGAGCGCAGCCATTGAAGGACTGTGCCCTGGATCCCCACGTCGGCAAGGCGGTGGTCCAGGAGTTCGTGATCGACCATGTCAAAGGCTGCTGACAGATCTAGAAGAATCAGCAGCCCTGACCCGCCTCGATCCAGCTGCCTGCGGAGATCATCTGTTAGGGCGACCAGAGCCGTCTCGGTCCCATGACCAGCGCGGAAGTCGGACTGGAATGGGTCCAGAGCAGATGTTTCATCCAGAAACCTATGTATTCACAATGAGCCATAGACTCAGAGTAGATTTTATTTCTATTTTTGACAAATGAGATATACTTTATTATATATATTGAGTTCTGTTCTGGTCATTTTTTGAAAAGCAGGAGAAAAATTAATAACATAATTTACAGTGATCAGCATATCAACATATTGGCATTTTATCACAACAAACCTGATAGTGCTTTAAGTTAGAAAACAAAGCGTTGTTGTATTGTTGAAGCTGTTTTGCAACATAGGACTAATATATACTGGTGAGTTATAACGTTATAAATGTGTTATAAAAAGTGACAACAGGAGGCGCTAGTACAGCATTCAATAGAAAATTGCATTGAGAGCTATATAGCATTTTTTTCTTAGATTTTTTTTTAGATCAGTGTAGATCCAGCTGCAGTAAAGCTGAGATAAGACATTAGGTTTATTGGTACCTTGATTCAATATGCATTCATTGAAAGTCATTCCCCTTTGTTTGACTGCATTTTATTTCCGTGTAAGTGTTCATAGGTTAACACGTATTTTGGAAATTAACTGATTTGTTTCTGATTAAATGAATGGAGGATTGCATTGTTTGTCTCATTTATGCCAATGGGACTGAACTGGCTTAAATCTAAGAAGTTTGATTTACAATGCAGTTCTGTGCATACCTACTCAGAAGCAAGCCCCACTGAGTTCAGTGGAACTGATTCCCAGATCATGTGCATAGAAGTGCAGCCTCAACTGGGTTGCAGAATGAGGTGTTGTTTTCTCTTGAATGCAACTTCCTTTTCTATGGATGAAAGTGATGCAATCTACTCTGCTAATGCAACTCAATCCAGCTCTGGCTAATTACCAATGTGAAGCTTTCAAAATGGCAAGAATTTGGATGCATGTTCATGGCTGTATTAGCCAAAGTAACTTAGTGTAATAAGAATCCTTCTTGTGATTTTAAGACCACAGCTTGCTAGCTTTAGTTCATTGTTAGTGCACTGCTGTCTGTGATTGATATTTGGCACAGTGTCAGTCCTTAATTTACTTTTCACATAACTCTTTCTTTTTTTAAACTCCTCCCCTCCCCCTCCTGATCAGGTTCCTCCCACAAGAGAGTCATGGAAGAGATGTCATTTGGGAATGTAAACGATAAGCTCATTATTTGGAATACATTTTTTCAATGCACTCCAGTTAGTATTATCAGACTGTAGTAAATTACCTTATACTTTGATAATGGGAAACAGATACTTCCATAGAA
The DNA here is from genome assembly GCF_965113315.1 of Podarcis vaucheri. Taxonomy (NCBI): domain Eukaryota; kingdom Metazoa; phylum Chordata; class Lepidosauria; order Squamata; family Lacertidae; genus Podarcis; species Podarcis vaucheri. The sequence goes on from NC_138767.1 coordinate 51,078,676, forward strand.
AATATTATGAAGAAAAGTGTGATAATATTAAATTTCTGACATGCTATAAGTGGACATTGAGATTATGTGCTTTAAAGCACCAAATTGTGTTATTTTATCATAGCAAAGTAGGCTCTGTGACTGATTAACAGACTTATGAAGGTGAAGTTCCTGACTTGCTAATTATACATTTTTGTGTATGTAAAATCCCCATATGAGTAAGTGACTTATATAGAGGAATAAGGGCTACTTCTTCTTTAACCAAATACCATAGTTAAGCACACTTGAAAATAGCAATCTTTTCTTAATCTCTATTTGCAGCAAAGTCCTCCTATTGTCATTTGAGTGAAACAGCTATCGTTTGTTCTGGGGTTTTTTAAATAATACTACAGTCTTTAAGAGTGGACACAATATTTTTTCCAGACTGATCAGTAAAATATGTAGTTATCATTCATTATTTGTATACTGAAACTTAATATTTCTTATTGACCACTTTTAAGGAACATTGTGCCTTTCAATCTCAAGTCATCTTTCAAAAGGTACACCTATGGGGGAAAATGTATATTAACAGTCGTAAAACATAGCTTGTCTTAGAAGAATGTAAGAACTGAGAGCTACACCTGAATACCTGGTCAAAAATTGCTGAGTGAGATGCTCACTCAAGGCTAAACAGCTCCATTTACTACTGCATACATAGGATCTTAAGTCAGGACTGCTATCTTTCTTTGGACAGCATTCATGAAAGATCCCTGAAGACTCAGAAACTATTTTAGATTCTGGTATTCTAGAACTGCTCTAGAAAAATATGGAGGGGGATCCCAAACATTACATGCACTTCTAACCTTGGAAAGGACCAGTCTTGGCTGTGCGATATGCTGAGCTTTAACACAGCTTCTGTTTTTCCAAGATTGCAAGACACTGATAAAATGCAGCTCACACATATCAGTGGAGAACTTGCTCCACAGATTCTAACTTTTAAACAATTATTTGACCCATCATTCCAATCCATTACATCCTCTGAGATAATAATTTCTGTATTGCTTTTCTGTTAGTGAAATAGATGTAAAATAAATAGACTGCCATGTGAGATGAGGTACTTTCTTTCATTAGAGATTTTTAAGCAGAGGCTGTATGGCCACCTATCAGGAATGCTGTAGTAATGGATATCATACATAAGCAGTGAGTTGAGGTCACTTTCAGTAGTCTGATTCCATGATAACATATTTAAAACTGCAACACAATCACATTCAGACTGCAGTGATTTTAGCCATAGAGTTGTGCGCTGAAGATTAGCAAACTGAAACTTTACAGCCGATTAAACACCTTAAAATAAAATTAAAAAGAAGATACATGAATATTCTGTTTGTAGTCCACATTCTTCACCATTCTGTGTTTCTTCTATCTTTGGACTTAGCATATAAAGAAAGTTAAGGCTCTTCAAAGAAATAGATTAATAAATTAAATAAAAGTGAGAGGGAAAAGGCATTTTAATAACAGTGAGTTGAGGGGCAAATCAGTAACTGAAGAACATAGAAAAAAGTAAGCTGACACATAATTATTAGACATAATTATTGATATTAGTCCATAGTGTCAACCTTCCCTTTTTTTGCGGGAAATTCCCTTATTCCAGCACCGTTTCCCGCTGCTTCCCGCTGCTATCCTGGATTGTTAGATATCCCGTGAACTGTCCCTGGGACAGGTGAGGCTGCTGATCCCTTATTTTCGAGACTCCCCGGGACAGGTGAGGCTGCTGATCCCTTATTTTCAAATCTGAAAGTTGACAGCTATGTATCAGTCTAATTTTCTCTGGCACATTTGGGTGCTTTCACCATCTTGCTGCAGTATGCAGCACCCCATGCCAGTACAGACAGCCAAGCCCCAGCAAACCCCAGGCTGGAGTGGCTGAGGCTCCTGTGAGTGATTTAAGCTATCACATCCACTACTGGCCTAGAGCTACAAGCTGGTCACATTCTTTCCTGATCACAATTGATCAACTCACAGGCAGACACAATAAGTTCGATGCAGGAAAATCTACCGGTAGTTAACATTGCCCTTTCATGTCTTTAATGGGACAGTTACTTTAATCAATGAGGTTTTGAGTCTTTTGACTCAGACTTAGGACAGAGCATAAACAGTGTTCTTTCCAAAATTCAGAAATATAAGCAGAATTTGGAAACAAGACCAGCTAATTTGGAACCCCAGAATCTAGCATGGAGGTTCGTTGGTAAAAATTTGGAACCATCATTCAGGTTTTTTCCTGGATAGTTGTTATTTATGAATTGTGATTTTTTAAAAATATATTGTATTGTATGCATTTTATAGTTTGTTTGTTTGTTTTCTGTTGTAAAATTCATTGAAACCTTTTATAATGAAAACAGTTCTAGAAATGGTTAAAATAATAATAATTTAATATAAATCAGAACCTTATATTTATAACCCACTCTTGAAACCAAAGAAGAAAGATCTTTTCCAGAAAGGAAACTATTTGATAACCAATCTCCCATGTTAAAATTGAAATCAAATGTAAGAGTAAAGAATGGGAAACACAAAAAGAAGACAGTTGTTTTATCCTTAAAGGGGCATTTGATCACAAAATCTGCTGTGATCTCTATTTCAGTCAGCTGAGGTACTCAGTTCTGAACCCCATCCTAGCTGACTTGACAATGGCATAACTTGCTCATCCTGGCTCTGCCAAAGCTGGCTGAGTAAGGCTGCCGTAAGCCTCCCGAAAGGGGTGTTCTAGGGGTGTGGTGGGGATGGGAACAGAAAAGGGAGACTTAGGCAGAATACTAAGTGTTTAGGTGAGTCACATGATCTGGCAGCCTGGCATAAAACAATATTTTAAAAGCTTGCTTTCCCTCTGCCAGGCTTAGGTAGAGCAACTGCATTAGCTCTGTCACTGAACAGGGTTTGGATCTGGTATAAATTTTGCTGGCTTAATTTACACCAGTTTTTTTTCCACCAGCTGCTACTCAGAAAGGGCACTTGATGACTAACTTAAGAACCTGCAGTTGTTTTTCCCCTAAGCACGATAGACCTCACTTCACTGCATTTTTTAACTGTTTGTTTTGCATCTTCATAACAATTTCATACATGAGAATAATATTTCTTCTTCGCAATAATGATTTGGCAACAACCTGTTATAATCAGAACAGAAAATTCAATTAAGTCTTCCAATAATCAGTTTGAGTTTTGTGTAAGATGTGCATTCTGTATGATTTCCAAAAACATGAAGTGATAGAAGCTTGCATAAGAAAAAGATGAAAGATTCATAAATTATTGATTAGCATATTATGAATTGGTCTTACTCATTCTGTAATATTTACTCAAGGAGCCTACATCCCAACAGGAAAGGCCAGAAACTCAGGAATTATGGATAAATTAATAAATTAGCTATTTTTTATGGTTATTAATTGACACTGTTGGTTTTCCTTCAGGATTTTTTTAATCTTGTACTTTGCCTAACTGTCACCGAATTTCATTAATGTCTGTCAGCTAAAGAGTTAGTGCAGGTGCTTCTTCTCTACTTTAAGTCAGAGCTAACAGGCATCCTACTGTGGAAATATTTTTTTAAAAAAAGTTTCATCACCAGAAAGGCATGGCAGCTAGAGAAGCAAACAGCCAGGAGGAACAGGCTGCTGCTAGTGAGCAGGGAAGAAGGTGTCAGGATAGATATGCCAGATGTAGAAGTGAACAATAATAATTGAAAGCCCATTAGGAATGAAAACCTATGTGGGGACTGAAAAGTAATAGATAGAGCCAGAATGCCCCCTGTTCTGTGCAGAAAAACAAAGCTGAAACTCATTGGAGGGGGGAAATCTTGCGCCAGACAGTCTAGCCTAGAAGGCCAATGCTGCAACGTAGCAATTTCAAGCTACAGTCAAACACTATTCCCTGTTGTGGGGTGTTTGTATTCTCATTCCCAAAACTTCTTACCCTTATTCTTTGATTTTCCCTAATTCTTTACTGGAGGGAAATATTATTGTTAGATCAAATAATAACCCATCACTTTAATGGGACCACTTGGCTCCTGCAAAAGGGAAGGAAAAAATTTTAGTGACTTCAGTGTGGTTGGGTGTATTCTAATAATTTTTGGGATCAGGGGACTTGTTTTTATGGATGAGGCAGCAAGGTTTTATTTATTTCCTCACTGTTCCTTACTAGCAAGATAATGACCCAGTAGGAACAACACTATGTCATGACTTGGTATCATTTCTAGGAACATAATTGGAAAAAAGAGTATTACCTCCACTGGCCTTTTCTAGAGGTCTCATACAAAGGTTCCCTTTCTCTGATGGAAGAATTCCTTCTGCTAATGGAAGTGCCTTCTACAAAACCCTATGTGATTTATGTTTGTGTATCTTGGAAAAATCAATAGTTATAGGGGAAATCCAATGAAGTCATATTCAATAGACCTAAGTTTTGCATCTTGGAAATTGTTTTCATTATCAATAATAGAGAACGGCTTATAAACTATCCTCCTTCCCAAAGTAGATCCGGAACAACTGATGTTATAGATGGGAGGAAATAAAGGTCCCATTACATGTTAGCAAGAGACAAGAGAATTGACCCAAATACAGAAGATACACCCTAAACTTTTGACTGTGCAGTTGCATAGGATGCTTAGTTCACATCAATCAAAGAGATTTTCAGTTAGGGTAAGTAGTTAATATTAAAGTGCTTCTATGTGTTCACCTACAAAGCAGCTCAGTTAATAGTTCATATAGTTTAATACTACTTTACAATAACCAGTGGAGTGGGGAGAAGGTGAGGAGAGAGACAGTTAGGATATTAAAGAACTTTTGAACGTCTGCCGAAAAGGCAGCTAGCTTTTAGCACCTGGTCTGCTTGGAATCTAATTCTGCATTCCAAGCTGGAGAACCCCTAGGGGAAATGGTGCTTGATTTGTGGTACAACTGTCAACTGGACAGTTTCATATTCTGAGCCAGGTAATTCCAAACTTCAGCACTACATGGAACAAAATACCGTGGTACCTCTGGTTACGAACTTAATTCGTTCTGGAGGTCCGTTCTTAACCTGAAACCATTGTTAACCTGAGGTATAACTTAAGCTAATGGGGCCTGCCGCCACGCCACCGCTGTGCAATTTCTGTTCTCATCCTGAGGTAAAGTTCTTAACCCGAGGTAATACCTCCAGGTTAGAGGAGCCTGTAGCCTGAAGTGTTTGTAATCTGAGGTGTTTGTAACCCAAGGTACCACTGTACATGTTTTACAGAACTGCTGATGTGTTGCACTATTTTTCATGTTTGAACTTCCAAAAATACTAGTACAGTGGCAACTTTTCTAAGCTTTCAAGACCAGCTATTTTGAAAATAGAAGAAAAATCAGTTATTTTAGCTTTGCTCATAATTGCAGTTAATTCCCTTCTAAAATGATACATCTTACTTAGTTTACCCCATGAAACTGTCCTTGATAGACACTGCAATCTCTTGCTCTTTCCATGCTGTGTCCATTCTGCCTGCATTTACAACCCTATTGAGGAACACTGGAAAAACAGTAATATTTATAATCCCTACCCCCCACGATCCAAGTAAAAACTTCACTGTTAAGCCACCCACCTTTACTCTTTTGAAAGTTAGTAAGAATTCATCTTCCTTCCCATCTGCCTACTTAATAATTATCTCAATAGCTTACATACAGCCTTTTAGTATTTTAGTTTCCTAAGGCTATGCATATTATACCAGCTTTTCCATCTTGGATAAAATCACTACTGCTATCTTTGCAAACTGATGTCTAATGGAAATCGAGATTTCCCCCCCAAGGTTGTCGTTTGTCCAGTTATGACTCCAAAATGGCATACTTAATCTGCATCTTATTCTCTCTGAAATCTGACTTTCTGTTCCTATCTCTGTGCACAGTTATGTTTGCTGAAACAAAAAAGCAGAATCAAATATGTCAGCTGAGAAACTCAAATCATATAACTCTCTCTTCATTTGATATTTATGGTTTCATTTACTTTAAATATAATCTTTGTACACCAGAAAAATCATTGAGGTGTCTTGTACACATAGCTCTGACATCTGACAGCAAATTAGTGCTGTTCAGAACATTAATGGCGTACAATTTTTCATAGATTCCACTGCTTGGCTTACTTAGCTTAAGGTACTGCATTCTTTATGGTTCCTCCAAATGAGTACAAATGATATTTGTTTGGTTTTAAAAATAATAATTATAGTACCGTATATTCAATTATTAACATTTTTCTTCAAATTGCAGTCATTGAACAAGGTACTTGCTCATATTTGATGAGCGGTTTACTTAATTAGATGGTTTATTACCCAATAAAAATAAATTGAGTTTACTGTATGTATCCTATTTATGATAGGAAAATATCAAATATTTTTCAGTTAATAGTAGCAAGAGTGCTTTCTTTCATTTCTCTTCCCACAATAAAAGTCAAAGGTCATTTAAAAGTTACAGAAATCATTTGGGCTCATCCCGTAAGACAGTGGTGGAGAAGCTCTGGCCTGGGGGCCTAATTAGGTCTGACAGGCTTTAGAGGTTGGCTCACCAGGTCATTTTGGGCAAATCATGCTCACCTTACCTGTCTTCAGCTTCTGGAAACTTCAAGCTGTGGTTAAAGGAAGAAGCATACACTTTTTGAATTGTGCACCTTTTTATGTTGCCTTGCAGAGCAAGAGAAAAAGGTGCTGGCTCGACGCAAAGGAAGAATCGGGAGCACACATGGAGTGCACTCTCAATTCTTTCTTTGCAGCCGCAACTTGAATTCAAGCCATGGCTGCAAAGGATGAAAAAAAATAACAGAAGTCCTCCTAGTGTGCGCTCAATATTCTTCCTTTTTGCAGTTGAGTCACCTGACAGATTGACTTCTGCTGCTTAAATGGGATTTCTTCATCCTCTCCTACAGTGCCCCCCCATGCTTCCAAATGGTATGAGAATTCTCTTCAACAGGTTTGGAGAGAATGTGGGAGGCAGAGAGGAAAGGGAAGTCTTGTTGCATGAGTGTAGGTCCACTTGCTCAAAGTTGGATGTTTATAGGGCACCAAAGATGATGCAAACACTGATGATGATGATTCAGTTTATTTGGTCTATCAAATAAAGTATAGCATTTTCAAGACAGCAATAGCGGACTGGAAAAAACACAATATACATGTATAAAAATTGTACCTTTTTCAAATGAGAATACAACAAAATCGATAAACAATCAGAAATACTGTGGTACCTCGGGTTACAGACGCTTCAGGTTACATACGCTTCAGGTTACAGACTCCGCTAACCCAGAAATAGTGCTTCAGGTTAAGAACTTTGCTTCAGGATGAGAACAGAAATCATGCAGCAGCAGCGCAGTGGCAGCAGGAGGCCTCATTAGCTAAAGTGGTGCTTCAGGTTAAGAACAGTTTCAGGTTAAGAACAGACCTCCAGAACGAACTAAGTTCTTAACCCGAGGTACCACTGTAGTTACAAATACAAGCAATTTTAACTCTGAACTCATCTTCCCTTTAATAATTTTGTCCTAATTTTTCAGAGGCAGACAGTTTTGCAACTTATGAAACTTCATCATGGTTGCATGCTGGTGGCTATTTTATGAAGGGGTTATCACTTATGAGTGCACACTGCCAGTAAAGCAATACCTGTAAATCACTGGAAAACTAATTGAAGTGGGATTTTTGTTGTTCCAAAATTTAGCATTAAGGTCTAGCCTGTGTTTTCATCCACTGATACCCTTTTAGTGCAAATACTACATTGCACAGAGTAATGTTCTGTAGGAGATCCCTGCAGCATTTTCTTCCCACAGTTATTGCTTTAGGCTTGCATTGCCAAGTAGATCTGAAAGTGATGCAGTTCTCGGAGGAACAAAAAGATGAATCTGCTGCTTTTAATTTTAAAACATATGTCAACAATATGTGGCAATGAATTAGTAAATAGTCCAAAGTGCCACTATGATTTTTATTTTATTCAGCTCTATATATTCACATCTATTACACTCCATTTACAACAAAGGAAGCAGCAGATTGATATATTGTCAGACACCCTATCCATGTTTATGTATTAAATCTATTTTAGATAGAAGAGTATCACGTCTCTATTTATTAGTTGTACCTACCTCAGTTTTCAAAGCTTCTAAAGTGAAAAATCCAAATGCAGCGTTCTAAAACAAAAATCTGTTGCCATAAAATCTACATTATCATTTCTGGTTTTTATTAACTGTACTTTTATTGTAAGATTTTTACTTTCCTCATAAACCCTGTGTCACTCAGACATAGGTTGCCATATTTCATTTCATCTACAATTTTTATTGGATTCAGTTTTTATTCTCAGTTTTTGCTTTGTTTTTAGTATTGTGCTTGACATTCCTCATGGGGGCTGACTTATACTATATGTCCTTTCCTATGATGGAAAGAATGTTCTCCTGAGCAACCGTGAATGAAATTTGGTAACTAGAAATCTGTAGAAGTAGTATCCAAAAAGTACTTTGACTAGTCAGCACACTTCAAATGTGATGCTGTTCATTCTATAATAGACTGCTGTAATAAACTTGCCTTTGAGGCAGCATATATTTAGTCTGTAGTTTTTCTCTCTTTTCTCATTGCTTTGCAATATACTTTGGGTTGTGACCACATGTAAAATGACATGTTAAAGGTATACAGAACTGCGAAAAGCCTGTTTAGCAAATGCAGCACAGCAAAGCCATTTAAGGACTGTCTTCAATAAACTGAAATTTTGATTTCAATGCAGGACCACTGCAAAAATATTCATGAGATGAGTCATTATTAGAAAAGCTCAATGAGTTGTTTTCTGGTCACTAACAAAAATTTAAAATTATTCTTTTAACCTTGTTATTAGTGGCTGCATTGCAAATCTTGAAGGAGTTGTAAAGTCAATTTCCATTAGCAAAACTAGGCAATTGTTTATTTATTAGGGGCTGCCATCAATCCCACCTACCTCTATCCCCACCAACCCCTCCAACCACTTCCCAAACCTCCTTTCTTTACTCCTCAGCCAGCTCTTCTAACCCCTTTCAACTCCTTCAACCCTGCATCCTCTTGTCATTCTCACCCCCTACAGTTTGCCTCAAACTCCCCCTGTTTCCCCACAGCTCACCCCAATCTCAAGATTCCACTGCCATTGCCACTCACTGAGGAGAGGCTTCATCCCATGCTGCTGTCAACAGAAGGAAGCTTCTACAGGGTGAAGGGGGGAAAGACTCAATCCTCTTCATTTCCTTCTTCTCTGCAAATGGCAGCAGGATCCTGGGATTGGGATGAGCTATGAGGGGATGGAGATGGGAGAATTTGGGGCAAACTGGGTGGTGCTGAAAGTGATAGACAACAGACAACAGAAGGTTTCTGTTGTCACTGTAGGATATGGACAGTGTGCTTGATAAAGTCTGGCTAGCAGAGGGAGGCCAATCTGATTAGTACAGTGAGCAATGCCTTGTGGAGCAAGCAGGTAGTCCCAACCCTTTTTAAATTATCTTAGTGGCAAAGTGCATGAATGAGTCAGTATAAGTGGCTTGTGTTTGTTAGTCCAGTTTACAATTAATCATTTGACACCTGGTACCTCTACATCTGCATTTTTATATATTGCAGCAGAGGAATATTCCTTTTGTTGAGAGGAGACTCTGTCCTGCTAGTAGGGTTGAAGCCAACTAAGTATGAGCAGACCCAAGATAGGCAAGTGTATCCTGCCCCACAATCTCCTTCTCTCTCTCTCCACTATATTTTTCTCACACTCCCTTCTCTCTCTCCCTCCCTTTTCAGCAGGCTCCCCAGGAGCCGGGGGGAGTCCCTGCCCCATTTCTCATATTCTTCCTTCCTTTAGGGCTGCAGGCCCTTCC